>NC_090735.1:14290767-14383267 GCF_036898095.1 Palaemon carinicauda
CTTTACAGATTCTCCTCTGTTCTCATACACCTGACAACACTGAGATTACCAAACAATTCTTCTCCTCTCAAGGGGTTATTTACAGCACTGTAGTTGTTCAGTGGCTACTTTCCTCTTGGGTAGGGTAGAAGAGACTCTTTAGCTCTGGTTGGCACCTCTTCTAGGAGGACACTCCAAATTCAAACCATTGATCTCTAGTTTTGGTTAGTGCCATAGCCTCTGTACCATGGTCTTCCACTGTCTTGGGTTAGAGTTCCCTTGCTTGAGGGTACACTCGGGCTCACTATTCTGTCTAATTTCTCTTCCTCTTGTTTTGTTAAAGTTTTTATAGTTTATATAGGAATTATTTATTTCAATGTTGTTCCTGTTCTTAAGATTTTTTATTTTTCCTTGTTTCCTTTCCTCACTGGGCTATTTTCCCTGTTGAGGCCCCTGGGCTTATAGCATCCTGCTTTTCCAACTAGGGTAGTAGCTTAGCATTTGATAATAATAATGATAATGTGGGGTATGACCCAAGAACAAAGCCATTAGATTTTGGAGAAAATATGTTGAAGTACAAGTAAGCATTGTAGTTATGACTGAAATAAGAATGCTTTGCATGGCAAAGGCATCCTCTTGGCTGAGTGCCCCTCTTGTTATTTATGTTGATAGAGATATGTCGTCAGTAATTGCCTCCTACGACAGGCAAATGTTCAATTATGTATCGTTACATAAACGGTGACATTATATCACCGTGCGTGTAATGCACGAGTAAATCTGTCCCTTATGGTGCAGTGTGCAAGGCATACTTTGAGCCGTTGTGCAAAACATATGAAATGGTTAATGAGCAAGAAAGGTTTTGCATTGGGAGCTATCAGTCTATTGCTATTTTAACCCTTTTACCCCCCAGGCTATTTGGAACTTTCCAACCCTTAACCCTTGGGGGATATTTTTTTCAAGCACATTTTGCTGTATATTTTTTTTAAATTGCTCTAACAGCCTTAATTTTCATCATAGAGAAGTCAAGTTGGTCTCATTCTTTTGGAAAATGCCTGAAGTTTCTCAAAGAAATTTATCAAAAATATGCAAAAAAAAATGTAAATAGCAGTTTTTTGCAAGGACGTACCGGTACGTCCATGGGGGTAAAGGGATAAGTTTTGTGAAACGTACCAGTACGTCCTTTTTGAGGTAAAAGGGTTAACATTTATCATATATTGAATATGTATGTACTGTATAGTTTTTCCTATAGATACCAGTCATCAGACATTATCCGAGGGGATAATTTGAATGCTGGACTTTGGATACTTACACCTTCAATTTATATGTATGATTAGAAAAATGATGGTATTTATTGCCAGCAGTCAGTCATTTTATATATCATTTGTAGATGTCAGAGTAAGTTAAATTTCAATTTATATGATTAAATAAATGATGGTTTTATCACCAGCAGTTTGTAATTTTATTAATCTTGTTTTTAGATATCACAGTTAAAACATCAAATTCTCGTCAGGCGAGGGTGATGTTCGACGGAGAGTTCGAAAGTCCGAAGGCCACGAAATTAACGGGGATAGTGAGGGTCCCCACTCCGCACATAGTCGTAGACGACCCCGCGGGCGGAGCCGTGCCGTGCGTGGAATACCTAGACATGCGCAGTTTGAATCGGCACACGGGAATGCTCGGGAAGCAGCTGGCAGAGTGAGTGCTTCTTGCGTTTGAAACTTGGAGATGTTGTAATGTTCTAATTCTTGATTGAAAGTATAAATAATGTAGAAGGTTGTCAAATTAATGCTTTTTAACTTTTATAACATATTTGCTTTTCTAGTTTTAATTGAATATTCTTTTAATCTTTATACTAAACGATATCGGCGTCAATGACCTTCGATGTCAAGATGCCAGAGAACTTCGAATCAATCAATCAATCTCAGCTTTTAAAACATTTAGAGATACAAACAAAAATCTAACTGAAATTATAAATCTTTGATATTGTGTCAAAAGTTCCTAATGAAATACTGTATTAACCCTTCTACCCCCAGGCTCTTTGGAACTTTCCAACCCTTAACCCCCAGGGGTTATTCTTTTTTCAAGCACATTTTGCAGTATATTTTTTTTAATTGCTCTATTCTATCTGATTTCTCTTCCTCTTATTTTGTTAAAGTTTTGATAGTTTATATTGGAAATATTTATTTTAATATTGTTACTCTTCTTAAAATATTTAATTTTTCCTTCTTTCCTTTCCTCACTGGGCTATTTTCTGCTTTTCCAACTAGGGTTGTAGCTTAGCAAGTAATAATAATCTTAATAATAATAATATAAATTATTATACAAGAGTGAGAATACTGTATATCGGGTCTGCAGTCAGGGTTACGATAACCACACGTTTTCAAGTCACTTTTTTCCCCGCAGATGTTTTGCAGGGAAGGGAAGGAAAACGCCGCAGCGGCCATCTGGTTCCAGACGCCCGAAGAGAGCGTGAGGTCGTTGTTTCACGAAGGCTCGGGTGAGTACTGCTGTGCCAAAGTGAAGTCTGAGTGTTTAGCATTTTGGAGTTATGACTTTGAGAAACATTAAAGTTATGAACATGTTGGGGCCCTTTGGTTTATAGCATCCTGCTTTTCAAAGTGGGGTCGTACTTTAGCTAGTAATGATGATAATGTCCAGTCGCAAAGGACATAAGGTCGTATCTGCGACTTCCCTCGTAGTAGCTACCATCGGTATGCCTTACTTACGTCTTCCTTCTAAGGGAAATCCCTTGGGAGGATTTTAGTATTTTGGAGTTATGGCTTTGAGAAATTTTAAAAGTTGATGACATGTTGGAGCCCTTGGGGTTATAGCATCCTGCTTTTCCACTTGGGGTCGTAGTTTAGCCAGTAATGATGATGATAATGCCCAATCGCAAGGACACAAGGTCGCAACTGAGACTTCCCTCGTAGTAGCTGCCAACAGTGTACCTTATACTGTGTGTAGTATGCTGAATAGCTTCTTGGCCCCATCTCCAGGTCATTTACCTTAAATATAATCAATTCAAAGCCTATTTAGCTTTTACAACTTGAAGGAAAGGTTACCAATATCAGCACCACCATAATGACTTCGTGTCTCGGCAGGATCCTTCTCGTGGTCGACGTTGAGCGTGTTCTTCGTCTGCTACTACTTTCTGGCCTGCTGGACCTACAGCCTCGGCATACCCGCCGGCCTCTTCATCCCGACGCTGCTCTGCGGTGCAGCCTGGGGCCGGATCGTCGGCAAGACCATGGCCACCCTCTTTCCCGACCAGGTACGAGAACTTGAGCAGTCGCTGTTGTTGATAATCACTTGTGAAAACATTCGTCTTTTTGTTCTATCTTGTTTTTCTTTGCTTTTTCTCTTTTATAATTTGTTCTCCACATCTCAATTTAATGTTTCTGCTTTGTGTTGTTTACTTTTGCTTTTTTACTTTTATAATTTGTTCTCTACATCTCAATTTAATGCACCGGTGGGCGCGTAGGCGCCTTATCAGGAACTGGCTGCAAGTGCGCAGAAGAGCGCGGCGGCGCTATAGCAGGGCGTGCCTGCGCAGTTGGGCGCTTACGCGCTACATCAGGAACTGCAGAAGGGTGACGGCGATCAGCAGGAACAGTGGCGCGAATGCCCAAGGGTGAGCGCCGAGGCGCTTCATCAGGAACAGCTGGAACAACAGCAACAGGTAGCGCAGGCGGAGCCTTACGCTTAGGGGCGAGCTGCGCAGATGCGCGCTCAAGTCCCTGAGACCCCGAAGGGTCAGGAGGTTGCGCAGTGGCAATCTCCGGCACATAAAGCGCGTCTGCAGCAGTAGATGTAGACAGCTGAGGTGACAGCTCGCATTGTCCCGAAGGACGACCATCCTCCGACGGGGATCGGGAACGGTCCCTGGAGAGGTCAAGGGTGGTAGCAGGTAAATCAGGAGAACGGCGAGTCGTCTCCTCCGCAGAAGACTGTGGTGACGACGAGCCGAAGAGACCCCTTCTAACCCCTTTGAAGGGGGAAGAAAGGCCTCTACGGCGAAGGGGAGGACAAGCCTTCCGCCTTATACGCCCACGAGGGGCCGTGGGATCAGCAGGCTGACCATCAACAGGCCTCCGAAGAGGCGTCTCTACCAGAGAACTCCCCCGAGAGGGAGTCTCAGCGGAAGGAGAGACCGAAGGACTAAGCTCCTCCCTTGAAGTATTTTCAGAGGGAGAGACAGAGCCTTCTGCTACCGCAGCCACAGAAACAGGAGTTTGGTCAGACCCACGGGATGTTTCCGACACAACAACGTCAACCACAGACAGAGGATCTACAGTATGTCCGCTGAGGTTAACGATTGTTCGGCAGCCACACCCCGTTTGATCATACCAAACAAGACTTCCTTGGAGGGCGAACCCTGTAGCCCCAAGGAAGCCCAAAGCTGAAAAAGGTCATTGTTAGAAACAAATACCTCCTCCGAGGGGGGAGGGGCAGCCGCCTCGCTATGGTAGGCAACGACCTCTCCCTCGCCACGGGATCGGTTAATGACATCAACATTACGGTCTACGCTACCTCTCGCCGGCCTCTCAGAAGAAGCCGCCCGAGCGGGAGCTTCGGAGGAGGAATGGGCGGCGGAAGAGGAAGACTTAGGATTTTCTCCTTTCCGAGAAACCTCGGAAGGAGAACAATCCCTCTTAGCCTTCTTCTTACGTCGCCGGGCAAACCTCTCCCACTGGGAGGTAGACCACTCCCTACACTTAATACACAAATTCGAACTATCACACCGTTGGCCCCTACACTGGGGGCATAAGGAGTGCGGGTCTGTCTCCACGGCCGACATAAAGGTCCCGCAAGGGCGGCCGGGAAGTCCAGGGCAGGTACGCATTGTCAGTAGAGGCCAACTTCACACACACTATTAAAGAGAGAAAGCAAAAACAGATTAATATGGCGGTCAAAGCGAGGGAGAGCACAGACAGGTCTGTTCTCCTCCCGAGCCAGAAGTAAAGTGAGTTAATCACCGGTGTGTGTGAGGGGGGAGGGGTAGCTAGCTACCCCTCCCTACCCCTCGCTAACTAGCGGTGGTCCCTCGTTAAAACTTTATGGCTCGTCATCGGCTGTCGCCAAAGTAATTACCCCATGTAAATAGCGTTGGTTTGTATTCAGTTACGGAACAAAGATTGATTAGCAAACCTAGTCCCCTCTTTGGAGAGGAAGCATCTCCTCTAAGATAGCAGTTATGACGTAAGTCCAGGAAGAGATGTAAGAATGTCAGTCATTTTTCCACTTTTGTTTCCCTTCTCTTAGGGTGCAGCGGCCGTTCTTTTATTTACTGGATTGGACATTTGATGCATGTAAGCATCCTAACCAATGAACTTTTCTGTACATTTTAGGTATTTCTCCTGTCCTCCTTTCGAAGATGATGATGGCTGGAGATGTATACAAACCCATTGCTTTTAATCACCGTACATTTCAAACTTTATCTTTTTATGGATATAGGTTCTTCCATGACCATCTGGCACTATTTGGTGAAAACCTAGGTCACCGTTTTCCCAGGTTTCGAAGTTGGCAGGAGTCATTACTTCCGCTCCTTTTGTATGTCAAAGTCTTTTGCTGTTCCGGGATTTAAACCAGCTAGTTTTGTTATGGGACATTCTTCCCTTCCAAGGATAAGTCCTCTATTAAAGGATGAGGTTTTTGTATATGTGTAGGAACAATTCACAAACCTGAGTCTTTAAGTAACACGTCATGCCTCAACTGTCCTGCAAGTTAAAGGTTTAAAGAACGCTCATGAATGGAAAAGGCAAGGGACAGGGACAGTGACATTGCCCTATCAAGTAGGACAATGCTCCAGAGACTGACCATATATACATATGATCAGTGCCCAAGCCCCCTCTCCACCCAAGTTAGGATCAAGGAGGGCCAGGCAATGGCTGCTGATGACTCAGGAGGTAGATCTATAGGCTCCCCCAAACACCTTTATCCTTGCTCACAAGGATGGTGAGGTTGCAGTGACCAAAGAAACTAACAAGCTTGTGTGGGACTTGAACCCCAGTCTGGGCTGTTACCACATCGGCCACAACAACCCTAGGTTTAAGCTCGAAGTGGGTTCTCAGTGGACTGTCTGTAGGGAACCAGTTTACTTATCGGTCTTTTTCTTCTTCCTCTTGAAGCTTGTCCCTATTTGGGGTCGTAGTAATGTTCTTCAACACATTCTTCCATTTTCTTCGATCCAGTGCATCTTCCTCGCTCAATCACATCTCCCTCATATCTCACTTCACACAGTCAATCCATCGTAATTTTGGTCTTCGTATCCCTTTCCTACCTGGTACAGTAGTCCCATATCCATCATCTTCCCTATGGGATGGCCTTCTTCTTATCTCTCTATATGACCATACCATCTCGGTCTGCTTTCCCTCACCTTGGTTGAACCTGGTGCTTCTATGTTCGTTCTTAACTCTATCCTTTCTAGCAAGCCCACATAGCCACCTCAACATCCTTATCTCAGCCTCATCAATCCTGTTCTCATCTCTTCCAAGTTGTCCATGTTTTGGACGAGTACAGCCTGGCGCTGGATCTTGCTCTTTAGTTTTATTGGCATTATGCGATCAAACAGCACCCTACTGTATTTCCTCCAGTTACTTATCAGTAACCTTGTAGTAATGACCACCACTTTGAGTTCAGCTTCACTACTCCCATTCAAGGACTTAGGTTTGTATAGTTAAGAAAAATACAAATTACTAGAAATTGTTTTGATATTCTGATCATTGTAGTAAATACTTAAATGTAAAATACTTTTGACATAAAGAACAGATAGTTATTATTGTGTCATACATTGAATTTTCTTTTAGAGTACTGCCATTCAAAAAGAAAGTATCGTTTCTTTCCAAATCATTCATTTTACTTTCTTTTTTTTCAGATTTCTTCATTCACTATCAAGATCAACATAAATTCACCAGAATCGGAAAACTTGTTCCTCATCGTGACAGTTCTGTGAAATTTACAGTTTCTTGTTCGTGAGGTAGCTCCCACCAGAACGAGGCCTGGCTTTAGTCCACCTTCTCTTGGAATCATCTTGATATATCATGTGGTCTTTGAAAGCCATTTTTTGAACTAGATATCTCTGGAGATCTGTGACGTCTTTGAAATTAAATCGAGCAGTGAATAGAGATTGATAAGATTAACCACGTCGATCAGCGGAGATACGAAAATGTCTTTAAAATTGTGGTTGATAAGATGAAACAGAAAAGATCAAAAGAATGAAATTACTCTGATCATCGTTAGAAAGCCCTCCATTTATGCACTGTTATCAATGCTGGTTCTTCAACACTTCTTCCAAGTTATCATAGAGTCATAGATGATTACAAAGAGAACTGAACAGATATTACAGGGAAATTTCTACGGAGATAAATCCTGAAATTTATAATTGGAGCTTTAGTTATATCTAGCAACTACTGTATTACGTTAGCAATTTATTTCTATTATGACTTATTTAGAAGATATTTTTCAAGTCTCTTTATTGAAGGAAGGAAAATTGTCTCCTTAATGATTTGCATCAACAAGTAACAAACACATGATTGTATGTGGAATGGCTGGCCACCGTCTATAACGAACAAAGCAGTTGGGCCTCCGAAACTGTAACCATGAAAGAACACCTCTCAAGACGTTTAATCAGTGATGGCGAATTTAGTGACAAAATTCTGTTCCTCGACTTTATCAAGTTGAAGTCTTTCAGTCTTAACCTAGAAAGTTTGGAAGAGTTGTCAAAAATCCATCCTGCAAGAGAACATTATTATTATTTTTGTTACCATTACTGTTACTAGCTAAGCTACAACCCTAGTTGGAAAAGCAGAATGCTATAAGCACCAGGGATCCAACAGGGCAAAATAGCCCAGAGAGAAAAGGAAATAATTAAACTACAAGAAGTGTAATGAACTATTAAAATAAGATACTGTCTTTTAAGAACAGGAACTACATTGAAATAGATCTTTTCATACATAAACTATAAAAAGAGATTTATGTCAGCCCATTCAACATAGCTTTCGCTGCAATTTTGAACTTATGAAGTTCCACCGATTCAACTACAGGTACAGCATTAGGAAGATCATTCCACAACTTGGTCACAGCAGGAATAAAACTTCTACACAGTATTAAGCCTTATGGTGGAGAAGGCCTGACTATTAGAATTAACTGCATACCTGATATTACGAACAGGATGGTACGCTCCTGGAAGATCTGAATTCAAAGGATGGCCAGAATTATGAAAAGTCTTATGCAACATGCACAACGAACTAACTGAACGACAGTGCCAGAGATTAATATCTATAATAGGATTAAGAAATTTAATAGACCATAAGTTCCTGTCCAACAAATTAAGATGAGATTCAGCAGCTGAAGACCAGACAGAAAAATACTCGAAACAAGGCAGAATGGAAGAATTAAAACTCTCTTCAGAATAGATTGATCACCAGAGGCTTCTAAGACTTTCTCAGTAAGCCAATTTTTGTGCAATTAAGGAAGCGGCAGGCTGAATGTGTTTTTGAAAAGTAAATTTGGTATCAAGAATCACACCTAAAATTTTAAAAGAACCATACAGAGTTAAAGAAACATTGTCAATGCTGAGATCCGGATGTTGAGGAGCCACTGTCCTCGACCTACTTACAATCATACTTTGAGTTTGTTAGGGTTCAATTTCATCTGACCTACCATATTGTGTGTATATCTGTTAAAGTTTCAAGAAGATAGAAAATCTTTTATGGAGGTGGATATGACCGAGAAATATCTGATAAACAAAAAATGGATTAGTCATCTGGAAATTTTGAGTGAATTATATATACAGAACTTTAGTGTGAAAAGGTATGAAGAAATGTACAGTGTGACTAAAGACCCATGTTGCTGAGCCCAATAAAGTAATCATTGCAGAGAGCAAACAAGACAAGCATGCTAAATGTGTATGCAGAAACAAAATTAGAGTCTAGGACAATAAAGTCAGCAAGTTTAAATGACACTTCAAGATCTGCCAAAGCATTCCATGTAGACGTGACGCCAGAGACATGGGAAGCAATACAATTTATTAAACGTCGGACTTACAAAGGTGAGCGTTGTAAACTACAATTTGATTTCCTTTAAAAGATTCTTCAATTCCTTCATGTTAATTTTTCCAAAATTATTATTAATGATATAGTTCAGTTCCTTATGAAATAAACTTAAGATCCATTTGTTCTTACGTGAAATACAAACCCTCTTTCTTTAGCATAACATACCTTATTAAGGAGAGCTGGAATGGTAATTGTAGTTTTGAAGCAAGAGAGCTCTTGTTTGTATACCGGGGAGTTCAACTATTTCTCCTAGAATCGCTTGTATGGTGGCCTTATTGTTTTGACAGAATACTTTCCTTTTAAAAACTGTTGGCAAATTGTTGTATCAATGGTCTGACCAACTGATCCATTTGTGTAAATTAATACGTAGTTGGAGCTTTTGTTCAGCTGATAGCCTCTTGTACAGTTCTTTATAGCTGCAGTCTTCAGAACGAAGGTTCCTCATTATTCTTCCAGCTGTAGTTTGACAGGAATACAGTATGCTTTTTATGAATAGTACTTACCTGGCAATTTTATATATATATAGCTGATATCTCTAAATCAGCAGAATTTTTCAAAACGAGGCAACCGCCTTGTGGTGGTTGGGAGGTAGGTGGTCACACCCGTCACCGGGTGGTACAAGGAATCATTCCAGTGTCCAAGACTTCAGTTCATCTCTGCCGGCTGGATCGGAAACATCGTCGGTCCACCATTGAGAGTTTTTCGAATCATTTTCCCTTCGTTTTTTGGATTTCGTTTGGTGAAGTACACTGATTTAGGGATTTGGCAATCGTGTTTTGTTATTATTATTTACTTTGTTTATCATGAATGAAAACTTAATTTTCGTGTTTCTGCGAGTGATGTATGCAAGGTGAGGTTACCGAAAGTGTCGGTTGATCCTCACAGTTTGTATGCAGAGATTTTGTTTGTGCACTTTATTTTAGGTGCAAAGTTTTTAATCCTGATGACGGAAATACGTTCCGCCAACTCTATGACGTCACAGTCGTGTGACGTAATCTTCATTGTATGACTTGCAAATTCTGTTTATTTGTTTTTTCATGTAAAGAATGGGAGGAATTCCACTTATATAAGTTTTTTAACTTTTAATGTAAAATTTTAAAGAAATATTTGTTCATTTAGTATTCGTTCTTTAAATCATCGATCTAATTTCATAAATTAAATAGAACTAGCGTATGGTCAATTTACGCTGTTAGTTCTCGTTACTATCGATGCAGTCCCAACATGCCTTGGTAGCGTTCTTTTCGATATGGGAATTAAAGTGTTGGCTATAATACTCCAACAACAATGATATGGCAAGGAATTTTCTGCATGCCTTTTTCTCTAACCGAACTAACAACAGTAGGAGCCAGACTTAGCTTCTTCTGGCGAGCCTGAGAGAGGAGAGGAGCAGACCTTTGGTCCGTGTTTTTACTAAGGATGGATGCGAAATCTTTTTCCTAGTGAATCCTCCTTTGTTATTTACTCCGATAAGACTTTTCTGCCTAACCGACTTTGCAACTTCAATGTCTCTCTTTTGGGAGAGGGAGTCTTTTGTCCGGTCCTGGACGTACATGCTCTTTACGCCTTCGTTCAGAAGTCAAAGTTCTCCATGGAGACATCTTTGGAGAAGAGGGGAGCAGACCTTTGGTCAGTACTTCTTCTGAAGGAGGATTATTTTTTCCTTTTATAGGGAAACCTCCTTTAGTTTTTAGCTACAACGATTCTCTCTCCCAGTTCTAGAGAGGAGTCTAAGTGACAGGCTATGCAATCAAACTTTATCTGAGGTTTGTTTACAAGAAAGAACGGGTGTAGAATGGGTCAGTTTCGGGCTGTGTGTTTTGGTCTCAGCTCCGCCCCTCTAATGTTCATGTAACTTTTGCTTAATGTAGCAGAATACTGCACTCAAGAGAAATCAGAGCGTCCCTGTATCTGGTTTTTTAGATAACGTTGAGCCTATCAAATAATTAGGTCTTCCAGTCAACAAGAAGAGTCTCTTCTGACACCAGGACGCTCAGTACCACGTTTTTTAGAACGTTCAGCGTCTCGCTCTGTTAACCTTTCGGCTCCACGTCTTACAGGACTTTCGGCACCACGTCTTACAGGACTATTGGCGCCACGTCTTACAGGACGATCAGCGCCTCGTCTTTCAGGACGCTCGACGTCGAAGTTCTAGCATGAGGCATGACTTTGAACATGAGAATCTAGGACTTCGTGATGACACTAGTCAAATCGTATGCGAGATCAAGGACGCCTTCGTTCTGATCTCTTGGATCTAGAAAGGAGGTTTGTTCGAGGGCAAGAAACATCGGGGCAAACATGCTCAGCAGGAAGAGACTTGTTTTTCCCTCAAAATGGTCTCTCAACCCGCAAGTCTGTCAGTCTCTGGATGTTGTGGGGCAGGCCTGTAACAGACCTTTTTGCCTCCAACTAGAAGAAGAGGATCCCCTACTGCTGCTCCCTAGTCCCGGATGGGGAGGCTGTAGCAGTGGACTCCTTCTTGATGGATTGGACGGGGGTGGACATGTTTGCGTTGCCCCTGTTCGAGATCATCAATCTGGTCTTCAGGAAATTCGATCTCCTCGATTCGGGGCGAATGATCCTAGCGGCTCCATGCTGGCCTGCAAGGGAATGGTTTTCGGAAGTGATGGGCCTGTTGATGGACTTCCCAAGAAGACTTCGGCAAGTCCAGATCTTCTTCAACAGCCCCACTTCGAGAGGTATCATAAAATCCCTCTTGCTCTCAAACTGACTTCCTTCAGACTGACTAGAAGCTTTTCAGATCTCGAGGCTTTTCAGCACAAGCGACGAAAGCTATCGCCAGAGCAAGGAGGATCTCTTCACAAAGAGTCTACCAATCTAAGTGGGAGACCTTTGGAGCTTGGTGCAGGCAGCACAAGTTTTCCTCAACCACTACCTCTCTGAGCCAGATTGCAGACCTCTTCTTGTACCTCAGACAGGATGCTAAAGCTGGCTGTATCTACCATCAATGGATACAGCAGTATGCTCTCGGCCGTCTTTAGGCATAGAGGCCTAGAGTTGTCCCAAAATAAAGATTTGCAGGACCTCATTGGGTCTTTTCAGACGACGTAATAGGTACTCTTAAACCTGGATGTGGTGTTTAAGTTTCTGTGCTCCAAGAAATTTGAACCTATCTCGCTAGCCTCTCTTCGAGTTGTAACGAAGAAAACCCTCTTCCTTATGACTCTAGCGAATGCCAAAAGTTCAGCGGAGTCCAGGGGATTGAGAAGAGGTTGAGCTTCAATTAGGATAGGGCAGTTTGTGCCTTAAGGTTCATCTTTCTCGTAAAGAGCGAGAACCCTTCGTAACCCTGTCGTACGACATTTGATGTTATTAACCTCACGAACCTAGTGGGTCAAGAGAAGGAAAGACTCCTCTGCCCAGTTAGGTCCCTCAAAGCTTTTTTGAAGTAGCAACGTCAGTCATGTTGAAATAACGAGAAACTCTTCGAAAAAACACTGTGGCCAAACAAATTCAACTTGCTCGCAAGTCCAAAAACAGAAGGATGACCTGGTGAGCGCGAGTGGTAGGTATCGGTAGGGTAACCCAACTGTATTCTCTAGGGACTGTCACGCCCTCCCCCTTTGATGAAGGGATTATCTAAATGGAAGACAGCCTGTGAATAGTGTTTTACAAACGCCCTTGTTAGATATACGACACCAACAAGGTGCTCGCGCGAGGGTTGTAACCTCTGCATTCCATGCTTTTAATTTTCTCTGGTATATTTGGAAGATTTATATCAGAAAAAGTACAAAGAAGGACTTTTTCACCGGCCGTCACAGGTCTCTCCCCAGAAATAGATTTTTCCTTCGTCAAAATCCCTTTTTTGGCTCACGCTATGAACGTGAGCTGTGCATCTAACTTGTTATGGTGTTCAGTGAAAGATCCACCAAAAACCCCCGTCTAAGAATGCTTTGTCCTTTTTCCTGAGGGAAAAAATTAGGGAAGTCCACCTCTTATGTGAGGAGGAACACTTCGCCCTGTTGAAATTACGGGCTCACGAAGTGAGGGCCATTGCTACCTCTCTGGCATATCAGGAATATATATTAGTTAGGCTATTCATGGATGCGATTTTCTGAAAGAGCAACTGCTTCTTCGCTTCTCATTAACTTAGAGAGGTGAGAATAGACTTTGGCAAGTGTTATACCTTGGGCCCATACATAGCTGCGGTTTCTGTATTAGGCAAAGGAGTTAATAACCCCACTCTACCTTAGTTTATATGCATGTATGAGGGTTTGTGTTTTTATGATAGTCTGAGGACTTCGTCTCGTGGTACGGTTCCCTCAGTCTAGATAGATAGTTTATGTCTATGTTGCAGGGTTAGGTGGTTAGTTTTAGTAAGGTTGCAGTTTTTATTATATGGGGCGAAGGTAGTTTCTGAAGTCTAGTCAAGTTGTTGGTCTTATCCCTTTGACAGACTCGATTGAGTTTTTTGCAGCATTGCAGGCTTACTTCCGGATAAACACTCCTAAGGGAAAGCCACTCTAGAGGCTGTACCTTTGAAATCAGCTACCTTAGCAGGCAAGGAATCAAGGTGTTTTTATCTCCTACAACTCTTTTGTTGTTTCCCCAACGATGTTTACTGTCTGTTTCCCTCCTCCAAATGTGTGAATCGGCTATATATATATAACTGCCAGGTAAGTACTATTCATAAAAATGGAGTTTTTATGATAAAACAAAGTTTTATGAATACTTACCTGGCAGTTATATATATATTCGAAGGCCCACCCACCTCCTCTCAGGAGACAGGTCGGGCATAGATGAACTGAAGTCTTGGACACTGGAATGATTCCTTGTACCACCCGGTGACGGGTGTGACCACCTACCTCCCAACCACCACAAGGCGGTTGCCTCGTTTTGAAAAATTCTGCCGATTTAGGGATATCAGCTATATATATATAACTGCCAGGTAAGTATTCATAAAACTTTGTTTTATCATAAAAACTCCATTTCTGCTCTCTTTTCACCTTGTACCTTGATTGTATTCATACATAATACGTGCTTAAATCATATTCTTTGTTCTTCCAAGATTGTGCTTATTTGAATAATGAACAAATAATGTTTGAGGCTCAGTTTTTGTAATACCACTGTAGTGCAATGGTGAAAGTTAAATCAGTTTGTTCCGTAACCGAAATACAAACCACGCTATTTACATATGGGGGTTTTACTTTTGGCGTAGCTGAAATGACGATCCATTAGATTTTAACGAGGGTTAAACTACCCCTGCGCTAGTTAGCATAAGGGTAGGGGAGGGGTAGCTAGCTACCCCTCCGCCCCCACACACCGGTGAGCTGCTTCACTTCACTTTTGGCTCGGATGATATACAGACGTGTCTGTCTCGTCCTCGCATATTTGACAGCCTTAATCTGTTTTTCTTTTTCTTTCAGTTGTGTGTTTGAAGTTGGCCTCTACCTTTTCTTCCCATTATGCGGAAATGCCCTGGACTTCCCGACCGCCCCTGTGGAACATTCATGTCGGCGGTCGATACAGACCCTCACACCCTTTGCCCGCAGTGTCGAGGTCAATGGTGTGAAAGTGATAATGTTTGTATGGATTGTAGGGAGTGGCCTACCTCCCAGTGGGAGAGGTTTGCCCGGCGGCGTAAGAAGAGTTCTAAGCGAGACCGTTCTCCCTCAAGGACTGCCTTGGGGAAGGAAGGCTCCAAGGACTCTTCTTCCGTTGCCCGAACCTCCTCCGAAGCTCCCACTCGTTCGGTCTCTCACGAGAGGCCGCCGAGTGGTAGCGTACGTCCTTCTTTTGTTTCCCAATCGCGGGGTTCGGGAGAGGGTGTTGCCTCCCATAGCGAGACAGCTCCCCCTCCTCCTTCGGGGGAGGACATTATTGATTTTGTTGATTATGACCAGACTGTATCTAACAATGATTTGTTCCATAACCGAAATACAAACCACGCTATTTACATTGGGTTTACTTTTCGGCGTAGCTGAAATGACGAGCCAATAGTTTTAACAAGGGTTAACTACCCCCGCGCTAGTTAGCGGGGGTAGGGGAAGGGGTAGCTTGCTACCCCCCCCCCCACACACACACACACACACACACACCGGTGATTTGCTTCACTTCACTTTTGGCTCCAACGATGAACAGACGTGTCTGTCCAACGTCCTTGTTGACGGCCTTAATCTTTTTTTGCTTTTTCTTCCAGTTTGTGTGTGTGCGTTTGAAGTTGGCCTCACCCTTAGTTGTTCACCATGTGCAAGTGCCCGGGTATTGCCGGTGGCCTTTGCGGTACATTCATGTCTGCGGTGGACATAGATCCTCACACCCTTTGCCCGCATTATCGAGGCCGACGGTGTGACAGAGAGAATACTTGTAGTGAGTGCAGGGAGTGGTCTGCCTCCCAGTGGGAGAGGTTTGGCCGCCGGCGTAAGAAGAAGTCCAAGAGAGATCGTTCTCCTTCTGGGGTTGCCTTGAAGGAGGAAGACTCTCGGGACTCTTCTTTCGCCGCCCAAACCTCCTCCGAAACTCCCCCTCGTTCGGCTCCTAAGGAGAGACTGCCGAGTGGGAGCGCAGGCCCTAGTTCTGTTTCCCGACCTTGGGTTGAGGGAGAGGGCGTCGCCTCCCATAGCGGGGCGGCTCTCCCTCCTCCTCCGGGGGAGGTTGTTGCTAATGACTCCTTGTTTCATGATGATCTTTTTCAGATTTGGGCTTCCTTGGGGCTTAAGGGCCTCCCCTCCAGGGAAGCCCTGATTAACCTTGTCCAGTTGGGGGCCGCTGTTAAGCAGTCGCCGGTGATAGCGGAGGTAGATCCTCTGTCTATCGTCGACGTCGTGGTGGCAGAGGCTTCCGACAGGTCGGGTCAATCCTCTGCGGTTCCTGTTGTGGATGATGGTGCTGAAGGCTCTCCTCCCCCTTCCGTACATCCTTCGAAGGGGGAAGGGAGTCCCGCGGGCTCTTCTGCTACCAAGCCTCCCTCTCGGGGGAGTGCCTTGACTGAGACTCCCCTTCGGAGGACTGATGGTCCTGACGATCTTCCTCGTGGCCGCCTTCGCCGTAAGGCTCACCGTCCGCTGCACAGCAAGGGCCTCCCGTCTCCCTATAAGGGTGCTAAGAGGCACCTTTTTGAATCTTCACCTCCCTCCTCCGAGGGGGACTCTCCGCGCCGTAAGCAGCCTGCAGCTCCAGCTTCCTTAGATCTCTCTGGGAATCGGTCTCCTACGCCTTCCAAACCTTCAGCTTCTGGTGCAGACGTCCAGCAGCCTGACCTCGCCAGCCGACGGGCAACGGTCCCTTTGGGGCAAAGGGTTGCTTCCCACGGTGTGGGTTCTTCCCTTGCGCGTCAGGGTTCCCCTGCGCGCCCTCCTGCAGTTTTAGCGCACAGGCGCTCCCCTGCTCGTCAGCGCTCTCCTGATGATCCTCGCCCCTCTTCTCGCCAGTGCTCTTCTGAGGACATCGTTCATCCTGTTGTTCCTGCTGAGCGCCCAGTGCGCCATCGTTCCCCTGAGTGCCCCAGATCTCCTCCCCGTCAAAGCACACCTGCGCTCCCAGTTCCTGACTCGCGCCCTGTGCGCCCACGCTCGCCTGCGCTACCTAGAACTTCGGTTCAGGTTGTGACCAAGGACTCTTCTCCTCGCCCTCGCAATCCTGCTCGTCAGCCTGTTCCAGCGCAGCAACGCTCGCGGTCTCCTGCTCGTACTTCCAAAGTGCCTGTACGCCCACGCGCCTCCTGTTCCTGAGCCCGTTCGTGAGCGTTCGCCTTTGCGCACAGCGCCGGCAGCGCCCTAACAGGATTCCACGCCTCGCCCTCCTGCGCAGGCAAGGACATTGATCCTTTGCCTCGCCAGCGTTCCCATGCACGTCAACCGCGTTTTCTCCTGTGCGCACTTCTAAAGTGCATGCTCGCCCGCGCGCCCACGAGTCGACTCCTGAGCCCGCCCACGAGCCTTCGCCTTCGAGCACATCAGCGCCCCCTGGCCCTGCGCCCCAGTTGGCATCTTCTCTCCGCGCCATTGCGCGCCATCCTACGCATCAGCGATATCCTACGCACCAGCGTTCTCCTACGCGCCCGCGTGATCCTTCGTCTGTGTGTGATCCTTCGCCTGTGCGCGATCCTTCGCCTGTGCGCGAACGCTCGCCAATGCCCCCACGCGCCCACGCTTCTGATCGCCACAGGTCACCAACTCGCCCACGCGCTAACTCGCCTGTGCGCAGTCGGTCGCCTACTTGCCCCACGTGTCAACGTTTGCCAACGCGCCATCACTCACCAACGCGCCATCGCTCGCCAACGAGCTTACACTCGCCTTTGCTCCACCGATCGCCTATGCGCCATCGCTCTCCTGATCGCCAGCGATCACCCGGGCACTCGCGCACACCCTCACCTGTGCATTCACGCACACCTTCGCCTGCGCGCTCACACGCCCCCTCGCCAGCACATCCACTCGCCCACGCCCCCTCGCCAGCACATCCACTCGCCCACGCACCATCTCGCCCACGCGCCCACGCCCTCATCTCCGCGCGCCAACGGTCGCCCGCGCTCGACCCAGCGCCCACTCGCGATCCAGCAATTTTGCCATCGCGCGAGCGCCAGTGCAACCTCCAACACGATTCCCGCCGGGTTTCGCAGCGCAACCAACCTTTGCATGTCGCCGGGGCCGCGTGCTTCCAGATCGTCCTCGCGATCGCCATCTCGTAAGCGCCAAGCACGCGTCCAGGAGCAAGAAGATTCATCGGAGAGGTCCAGGCAACATTCTTCTTCCCTTTCTTCACCCTCTTAATGAGAGAATGCCTTGATGAAGTCACTGAGCTTCAGCACGGCATTCTATTCCCGTGCTGAAACTTGGTGACGGGCAAGAGGGCTCTCGAACTTGGGGATATTGCTCCCCCAGTTTGAATCTAAATTTCTCTCTTAATTATCTTTTTCTTCCTCTTTATATTGCTTCAACCTTCTCCTAATATTATAAACTTTCCTTCATGTTGCTGTCCCAACCCTATGAGTAAAATTTCCCATATGTATATATGTATATATTTACATATATATGTATGTTTATTATTATTTTTTTTTCTCTTTTTATGGCATGGATGTTTCTACATCTGTTATTGCCACTTGGGCGGATGTTTCTACATCCGGTATTGCTGCCTGCTTTGATGAATGGGAAAAGTGTCACGGTTGGGAGGTGTTTGTGCTCAAAGCTATATGTGAGAGTATTGGATGATCTCAGCCATCCCGAAGATAGTTTGGACCTTTTTGGCGGAACTATTCTCAAGTGTTGGGTCTTCGGAATCCAGGGGGATCCAATGCTTGGGAGGACTCTCGGCTTTTGGTCGGAAGCCCGTCATTACAGATATGGGGAGGATGATTCCATAGTTTCTTGGTCTGAGTCCTAACAGGTGGGTTCAGCTTACACCTGTGCCTCTATATCTGTTTTGATGCTATTCTTCGGGTAGGGTATGGAGTGGACCATCTGGGAAGTATACTCTCACTGTGCCGGTAGTGGAGAGTGCAAATTTCCTTCCCAACATGTGATGCCTTAATGTTCTCAAGCAGGTAAATCAAACTATTCAAATAATCACTCTTCTCTTTTCTTTATTCTGATGGATTCTTGTGAGAATGACCCCAACTCCCCTGGATATGCTGACTTGCCCCCCGGCACTGTTGACGACCTCTGGCAATTCATTTAAAGAAAACTCTGTTGACGACGTAGGAACTAAAAAGGACTATTCTTTAAACACTCGGAAAAAGGGTAATTTGGGCAACACAGGAAAACTGAATGTCCTGCACGTTACCCAAATCCCATTAGAAGCTAATTATGATATGCTACATAAAATATTTGAGTGTTACGGATTAATAAAAGAAATTAGAATGAAACTTCAAGAGGATAATTGGGAATCTTGGTTATCATTGATTTGTCATGAGGAAGCATTCAATGCAAGCCGTAATATTGTTGATATTAAAGTAGGTAATATGAGTGTTAAGGGTGCTCTGTGTGATGGGGCATCTAAAGATCTGGATGTCTACAGACCAGCAGACTGGGCTGATAAAGATATAGAGGCAGATATGCCATCCCAAAGAAAGCCAAAACCACCAATGTGGCTTCTTGCTCAATCTGTAGGAGGTACGGAAAATTATTTCAAGATCTGCAAATTTCTTCAGAGGAAGGTAAGTACGATCGCACCTGGAGATATATCTCGATTCGGGAAGAAAAGTTACTTGATAAAGGCCAAGTCATACACACAGTCTGTTATACTCTCCAATTTGAAGACAGTTAATGATGATATAAAATTGGACATCAAACCCCATCTAAACTTTAGCTATGGAAGGGGAGTGGTTTTTAATAGGATCTGTATGAATTTACTGAAGAGGAGATATTGGCCATGTGTCCTCTATCAGTGTGGAAAGTACATAAAGTACCTGGAACATCAATGATTGTTCTTACTTTCTAGGATGCCGATGTACCTTTCCACATAGACATAGAAAACGAAAGGATCAGAGTTCAACCTTTTAAGCAAAAGCCACTGCAATGTTATAATTGCTTTAAATTTGGACATCCTTCCAAAGTTTGCAATAGTGAAAGAATTTGTAATACTTGCTCCAATATTTACCATGGGGAATGTACACTTGAGGCAAGGTGCTTAAACTGCAACTCTAATCATAAATCTAATGATAGGAGCTGCC
Source organism: Palaemon carinicauda (assembly GCF_036898095.1). Classification (NCBI taxonomy): domain Eukaryota; kingdom Metazoa; phylum Arthropoda; class Malacostraca; order Decapoda; family Palaemonidae; genus Palaemon; species Palaemon carinicauda. The sequence goes on from NC_090735.1 coordinate 14,310,424, forward strand.
AGTTTTATAAGTTAGAAGAGGCTGCCCTCAATAAATCAATTATTGAACATGTAAGCGTGGGGAATGCCAAGAGATTATTAAATAAATCTAATACTTATGCAAAGACATTAAAAACAGGAGAAAAAGTTCCTCGGGAATCATCTCACCCACCTACTACTGTAGGTAGTTCTCGAAAAAGGAATTCACCATCTATTGATAAAGTGCTGCATAAGACAAGAACATCTCCTCCTAAAGATTTATCATTGAGTATCAACCAAAAGACATTGCCCACCACTATCAAACCTTTGTCCCCCATTACAAAGGATAGTACTAACCTCTCCCAGGCCATATCCTTGTCTGATTTAATGGAGATTCCACCTGACACCAAGTTATCAGGTGTACCTGTAGTGGGGAAGGTACAAAAACCTGGTAACTTACTACCTACTAATCGTAAAAGAGAGAGACCTCCATCTCTCTCACCCCCTTCCATAAGAAATACTAGAATTATGACATCAAATAAATATGATGTTTCGTCTGTTGATGTTGCCGATCAACCATAAGACAATTTAAATAAATCAGAAATTCAAGTTGAGGTCCACCATCCCCCTCAACAAATAGATAAAAAAGATACAAAGAAAAACACCAACGTAAAACCCAACATAACAAGACCATCTCTGAAGAAACCTACAGGTAATAATGTTAGATTAAAAACTGCTAATGGGAAGACCTCATCCAAGATGTCTTCCCGAAATAATCCATAGTTTTCTCCTCAATTTTGTAATGGAACTGTCAGGGTTTAAGGGCGAAATTTGAAGAACTTAAGCTCCTAATTCATGAACATTCCCCCATAATTGTACGTCTACAGGAAAGTATGCTTGATGCTAACACTCCTAGTCCTCGAGAGTATGTTAGCTATAGAACACCATATAATCATCCAGCAGGGAGCCATGGCGGAAGTCTCATGTACATTCGTCGAGATGTTCCCCAAATACCTATGTCTATACGTACAACCCTGCAGGCAGTTGTTGTACAAATTGATATAGGGAGAAAATATACAATATGCTCTCTCTACTTGCCTCCAAATGATAATATTTTATATGATGATTTAGCAGAGGTCATTCATCAACTCCCTCAACCATTTCTCTTACTGGAAGATATGAATGGTAGACATCCTTTATGGGGTGATATCTTAGCAAACACAAGGGGCAATATTATCTCATTAATTGTGGAGAATGAGGATGTGGAACTCCTTAATACAGGAGAGCCCACACACTTCCATGTTCAGACAGGTACCTTGTCATGCATTGACCTTTCAATTGCAAGCTCTAACTGCCTTCTTGATTTTGATTGGAGGACATTAGATGATTGGCATATTAGTGATCATGCACCAATCATTATAAACACCAACAATGGTCCACCTTTACAGAGATCGCCACGATGGAATCTTGACAAGGCGGACTGGGAAGAATTTTGTGAGCTAATCGAAATTGAGGGGGATGCTGAACATGTTGAAAATATCGATGATGCCATAGACTTACTGAATGGAACTCTCCATACAGCAGGAATCAATTCAATTCCCAAAACAACAGGGTTATTCAAATGACGACCAGTCCCGTGGTGGTCTTCAGAACTAACTGCCCTCCACAGAGCCATAAGAAGATCTCTAACACGATTGCGTAGACTCCAAACTGATGAGAATTTAATTATGTACAAGAAATGTAGAGCACAGTTCTGTCGTGCCATGAAAGAAGCAAGGCGCCAGTCATGGATGTCTTTTGTTTCCTCCATTACCAGTAGAACACCACCATCTGCTGTGTGGAGGAAAGTAAAAAAGATAGCTGGCAAATTCACCCCCAACCCACCACCAGTGTTGAAGGTGAATGGTCAGTATGTAACTGAAGCAAATGATGTTAGCAATGCCCTGGCTAGTCATTTTTCAAGTGTATCCAGCAAGTGTGTAGGAGCCCCTGGTCACCAGTATAGGAGCGTTGAAGAAAAGAAAATTTTAAATTTTGCAACAAGAAGGGAAGAGTCTTATAATTCTCCTTTCACTGAAAGAGAATTTGATTCCGCACTTGCTCATTGCAATGATACAGCCCCTGGACCTGATGGAATTCCATATGCAATGATTAAACATGTACATTTTAATACAAAGATATTTATTTTAAGCATTATTAATAGAATATGGCATGATCATAGTTACCCAAGTGTTTGGGAACTAGCCATTATTTTAGCCTTTTTAAAACCCGGTAAAGACAAGTTTTTAGCAGCAAACTATCGTCCTATTGCATTGACATCTTGTTTATGTAAAATCATGGAGAAGATGGTCAATGCAAGGCTGATGTGGTACCTTGAAAAGAAAGGTATTTTATCACCGATTCAATGTGGATTCAGAAAAATGCACTCAACGACTGATGTGTTGATACGACTTGAGTCTTCTATTTGTGAAGCCTTTGCTTCCAAACAGCACCATGTTACAGTATTTTTTTACCTTGAAAAGGCATATGATACCACATGGAGATATGGTATACATAAAACCATTCATGAAATCAGATTGAGAGGAGAGCTGCCACTATTTATTCAGGCATTTCTTTCACATAGAGTTTTTCAAGTGAGAGTTGGGGAAGCTCTATCAGAGAGTAAGTGCCATGAAGAAGGAGTTCCTCAGGGTAGTGTGCTGAGTGTAACCCTTTTTGCACTAGCAATTAATGGGATATCCTCAGCCATTCCCCAGGATGTTTTCTCAACATTGTTTGTGGATGATCTCTCCATATCATTTGCTGGAGCCAGAATGGCAATGGTTGAGAGAAAACTACAGCTCTCAATTGACAAAATTATCCAGTGGGCCGATATGAATGGATTTAAGTTCTTGACAAGTAAAACTACTATTGTACATTTCTGTCGTATCCGGGGAGCACATCCAGACCCGGATATATACATTAAAGGTCAACGGATCCCATGTGTATCGGAAACCAAATTTTTAGGTTTGATATTTGATTATAGACTTAATGGGTTTCTCACCTAAAAGTGCTAAAAGCTAAATGTGTTGAAGCTCTGAATATTTTAAAAGTATTGTCCCATACATCATGGGGGGCAGACCGCAATACTATTTTAAAATTATACAAGGCCTTGATTTTTTCCAAAATTAGTTATGGTTGAGAAATATACTCTTCAGCCACCCCAAGCCGGTTGAAAATATTAGATTCAATACATCATGCAGGTATTAGATTGTCCACGGGAGCATTTAGAACATCACCTATCCCAAGTCTCCTTGTTGATGCTGGTGAGTTACCACTAGACCTTTACCGGATGTCTTCTATTCTTCGGTATTGGTTTATATTGCAAAGACTCCCTAATTCTTTAGCCTTCCAGACTGCAAGCCTTGTAAGGCACCCAACATACTTTGAGATGCACCTAAAATCTCCTCAACCCTATGGCTTTTGGGTGAAACAATTATTAAACAGTCTGGATATAATTAGATGTAAGGTACCTCCATTCAAGGTATCATCAACGCCTCCATGGAAATTACCAGAGATATCTTTTTGTAAATATTTTATAGGAGATAAGAAGAATATGTCAGACCTACAAGCTAGGTGTCTTTTTAATGAACATGTTAAAGAACATAGAGGATCAACTTTTATCTATACTGATGGCTCCAAATCTGATGCTGGCATTGGATTTGGGGTACATAGTAATGGTTTTAATTGTAGAGGTGCACTTCCTCTGACAGCTTCCATATTTACTGCCGATCTGTATGGCATATTAACCACTATTGAGAAAATAGCTTTGGAAAAGGAGGGTAATTTTACAATTTTTAGTGATGCAAGGAATGTCCTTCAAGCTATAGAAGTTTTTAATTCTAATAACCCTGTAGTTTTAAAGATTTTAGAATGGCTTTTTATTATTGGACGGAGAGGTATAACAGTTCGATTTTGTTGGGTTCCAGCACATGTAGGTGTGTGTGGGAATGAGAAGGCAGATTCACTGGCTAAGAATGCTGCATCCGAGTTGCTGCCAAGAAGGTATCCCATTCCCTGTAATGATTTCTTACCTGACATCAAGAAATTGGTTTGCAATAAATGGCAACAGCAATGGGATAGCCTAGATGGCAATAAAATGCGAGAGGTAGCAAATGCCATATCTCCTTGGAGGTATAATATGATGCCCCGAAAATGGGAGACGTCTCTTTGTCGTCTCCGTATTGGTCACACTCGGTTGAGATATGAGTTTCTGCCGAAGGGCCAACAGCAACCGTATTGTGACGACTGATTAGTACCTCTAACAGTGAGGCATTTGTTGACTGAATGCCCCAATTATAACAACTTAAGGAATAGATATTTGTTTGAGGGTCGAGGTGTGAGTGGCAGATTCATCCTTGCCAAGATTCTTGGACATGATGTGTCCTACTATGCAAGTGGCATCTTTAGATTTATTTCAGAAGCAGGTCTTCTGAAAACTATTAACTTTTATGACATTCAACTTTTATGATTGTAATTGAATACTCTTCTTTTTTTTTTTTTTGTATATATAAACTAAATGATATCGGCGTCAATGACCTTAGATGTCAGGATGCCTGAAAACTTTAAATCAATCAATCAATCCCTTTCTTCATTTCAGGCAGGCCCAGTAGTATCCACTCCAAAGGATCAGCCGATCCCCCTCCCTCCAGCGGGAATCGCTGACACTGCGTCAGTCAGCTGCCAGCCTTGGTTCGGTTCCTTGATGAAAGCGGTCGTGCAGGCTATGAAGCCAGCCCTCGCTGATCTGGGACTAAAACCAAAGGCTCCCTCATCCCTGCTGAAGAGAAGGAGAGGAGTGGATTTCGCGGTAACTTCTCCCAGGGTTAAGATGGCTCCCAAGAGGTCCGTCGGGAAGGCCCCATCCCCTTTGCAGGCATTTTCTCCTTCTCCTGCGGACAAACCTTTCCCGTCCTCGGGAGAATCCAGCGAGGTGAGGCACTCTCCCACGGCACCAATGGGAGGAACCCCACCTCAAGGAAGAGAAACGTCTCGCGTAGGAGGGACCTTCCAGACCTCTTTGCTGGAGTCCTGTATCCCTCCTAGGAGGGAGCCCAAGGACTCAAAGACGATACCTAAGTCATCTTCGAGGTTTCATCCAGAGCCAACCGTACCCCGGGAGAACGTCCGCGTGTCCCCCCAAGGAGAGCCATTGGGGACAGGAGACTTAGTTGCCATTCCACAAGAAGAGCAGTGCGAGTCAGAGCACGCCTTCTGGCAGATCCTTAATCTAATGAGGCAACTCAATAGTTTTAAGGACCCCGAGACTGCCCCCCGCGAAGGCAAGGATACGGTCCTGGACCAAGTTTATGGTATTCAGAAGCCCCCCAAGGCCAGTGCAGCCCTGCCATGGTCCCAGGGGGTGAAGAGTGCCAGGGACAAGGTCGAGGGCCAGCTTTCCGAGCTTGCCACCTCCAGCCGTTCTTCTGCTGAGAACAAGCTCCTCCCACCTCCTCGCGTTCAGCAGAGGAGGTACTTCGAGATCATGGAGGAGTCTTGTTTAGCTCTTCTCCTCCACCACTCTGTGGAAGAGCTCACCAGAGGTCTCTCTCTAGAGAAACTCAATGCCCGGCAGGTGACATTCTCAGCGTCGGAGATCCTAAGCCAAGAGAAAGTCGCTAAGTGTCCCATGCAGGCCACTTCGTGGCTGGATGTCTGGCTAGGAGCTCTGGGCATCCTATTGCGCTCTGAGGACTTGTCCAAGGAGAGCAATAGGAAGGCCCTGGAGACCTTCCTCCTCTCGGGTACGCGCTCCATCGAGTTTTTAGCTAACCAGGTCACTAACCTGTGGGCTAACTCGATTCTAAAGCGACGTTATGCGGTGACAGAGGTTCCACCCTAAGGTCCCCGCTATGGATGTCAGCAAGCTCAGACATTCCTCCATCCTTGGAGGAAACCTGTTTGAGCCCAAGGACGTAGAACGGACAGCTGAGAGGTGGAGGAAGACGAGTCATGATTCGCTCCTCCAGAAGGCCCTTACATCTCGGCCCTACAAACCTCCAGCTCCTCAACAGCAACAGCAGCCTTGCAGAACACCGAAGCAGGCTCCGGCAGCTAAGCCAAGGTGTCTAAACAGCAGCCCTTTCCTGTCAAAGACAAGAAGGGCAGAAAGTCCTCCAGGGGAGGCAGATATCCTAGAAGGAGCGGCCGAGGCCGCAAACGCTAGGATTGGCAATCCCCCTGCGTGTCCACCTGTAGGGGGATGCCTGCAAAGTTGCGTGCTCAGGTGGCAGCAACACGGGGCCGATTCCTGGACAGTCTCTGTGATCGGACAAGGATATCGCGTCCCGTTCATAACATCTCAACCTCCCCCGACTGCGAATCCAGTGTCGTTGAGCTCCTATGCCATGGGATCGGCAAAGGGGCTAGCCCTTCGGGCAGAAGTCGAGACCATGCTCAAGAAGAATGCTCTCCAGGAGGTCGTAGACGGCTCCCCAGGCTTCTTCAGTCGACACTTTCTTGTAAAGAAGGCGTCTGGAGGCTGGAGACCCGTCATCGACCTCTCAGCCGTGAACAAGTTTGTCAAGCAAACTTCATTCAGCATGGAGACAGCAGACACGGTCAGACTTGCAGTGAGACCGCAAGACTTCATGTGCACACTGGATCTGAAGGACGCGTACTTCGAGATCCCAATCCATCCGTCTTCCAGGAAGTACCTAAGATTCAGCCTAGACAGCAAGATCTACCAGTTCAAGGTGCTGTGTTTCGGTCTCTCCACAGCACCCTAGGTGTTCACTAGAGTGTTCACACTGATATCTTTGTGGGCGCACAGGAACGGCATACGTCTCCTCCGTTATCTGGACGACTGGCTGATCCTGGCAGACTCGGAGTCGACCCTTCTTCGACACCGAGACAGGCTTCTGGGAATTTGCCAAGATCTAGGGATCATGGTAAATCTCGAGAAGTCCTCTCTGCTCCCAACACAACGACTGGTATATCTAGGCATAATATTAGACACCAATCTCCACAAAGCCTTTCCATCAGAAGACAGGATAGCAAGGCTGAGGAGGGTTGCAAAGCCTTTCCTCAGTCGAGAAGACCTTCCAGCCCAATCTTGGTTACGTCTCTTAGGTCACCTAGCCTCCTTGGCCCGTCTAGTTCTCAATGGCTGCCTCAGGATGAGATCCCTGCAGTGGCGGCTCAAGTCCCGGTGGGATCAAGGCATCGATTCCCCGGACTCTCTGGTCTCGATAGGACCTGCGGAACGGACGGACCTGCGATGGTGGCTGACCGACGACAACCTTTGAAAGGGAGTGGATCTTCTCGTCCTTCCCCCGGATTTGATGCTGTTTTCGGACGCATCAAAAGAAGGGTGGGGGCCCCACGTTCTGAACCAGAGGGCCTCAGGCCTATGGTCAGAATCAGAAAAGTACCTCCACATCAACCTGTTAGAGCTGAAGGCCGTATTTCTGGCCCTTCAACAGTTCCAACAGACCCTGGCGGGCCACTCCGTGGTGGTGATGAGCGACAACACCACAGTAGTGGCTTATATCAACAAGCAGGGAGGTACCTTTTCACGACAGCTATCCCATCTTGCAGTAGAGATACTGTACTGAGATGGACCGAAGTCCACTCGATACGTCTATCAGCTCGCTTCATTACTGGCAAAAGGAATGTGCTCACCGACAGTCTGAGCAGAGCTTCGCAGATAGTAAGTACCGAGTGGTCTTTAGATCCTCAAGTAGCCAACAAAGTCCTGACTTTGTGGGGTTCCCCGACAGTGGACCTGTTCGCGACAGCCTTGAATTTCAAGCTGCCGCTGTACTGCTCCCCAGTCCCGGACCCCAAGGCCCTCTGGCAAGATGCCTTCCAACAAGGGTGGGACAACATCGACGTCTACGCCTTCCCACTGTTCTGTCTGATGAGAAGGGTGCTCAACAAGACCAGACTATCGGTCAACCTGTCGATGACCTTAATAGCTCCGCTATGGCATCATGCAGAGTGGTTCCCGGACCTTCTGCAGCTCCTGACGGAACTCCCGAGAGAGCTTCCCCCACGACACGAGCTACTCAGACAACCACATTGCAACATCTTCCACAAAGTCGTAGCATCGCTTCGGCTTCACGCCTGGAGACTATCCAGCATCTCCTCACAGAGAAAGGCTTTTCGCAACAAGTTGCGGAGAGGATGTTTCGACACCTGCGAAAGTCATCTGCAGGGGTCTACCAGGCGAAGTGGAGAGTCTTCTGTGGTTGGTGTCGTGGGAGGGGTATCTCTCCCCTCGATGCCACTATTCCAGCAATAGCGGAGTTTGTCGTGTATTTGCGGGAGGAAATGCGCCTTTCGGTCTCGGCGGTGAAAGGCTATCGCTAAGCCTTAAGCCTAGCCTTCAGGCTGAAAGGAATAGACATTTCTTCCTTGCTGGAACTTCCCATACTCATACGAAGCTACGAGCTTACCTACCCTCAGTCGGAAGTGAGACCTCCTCCATGGAACGTGGTTCGGGTCCTCAGGGCTCTGAAGAGACCCCCGTTCGAACCATTACGCCTGGCCTCTGACCAACACCTGACTTGGAAGACGGTATTCCTGCTCGCTCTGGCTTCGGCCAAGCGGGTCAGTGAACTTCATGGTATCTCATACGACATCGCCCATTTAAGGGGATGGGGGGAGGTAACGTTCAGGTTCGTCCCTGAGTTTCTTGCCAAGACTCAGAACCCTGGAGTGTCGGACCCACAGTTCGACTCCTTCAGGGTTATGAGTCTCCGTTCCGTAACAGATGACCCAGATCATCTGCTACTCTGCCCAGTAAGAAGTCTGAGACGTTATCTGAAGAGAACAGCTGCAGTCCGTCATCGCGTGCAAGCTCTGTTTGTGAGCACGGGAAGGATGAAGAGGAGGGTCACCAAGAATACCATCTCGGCCTGGATTCGACGGACCATTCATCATGCCTTGAATCCAGACCCTCCTCCGTCACGTCGCCCTAGGGCACATGATGTCAGGGGCATCGCCACGTCCCTGGCCTTCAAGAGAAACTTCTCTGTGACGCAGGTGCTACAAGCTGGGGTCTGGAAGCGTCAAACGACCTTCACAGCCCACTACCTGCAGGACGTGACCCACAGAAGCCTCGATGCTTTTTCTATCGGCCCTGTGGTGGCTGCACAACAGCTGGTCTAACCTCCGGCTCCTTAATGGACAAGTAGCAGAAGATTGAGGGCACTGTTACCCGGTTTTTAGTCTGCGTGAATGAAAGAGTACGTCTGGCCCTTACTTCTTTCTTCATCCTCCCCTCTCTTGGGGAAAGCAGCATCCTGGGTCTCTGCATAGCTGACCTCAAACCTCTGCAGGTAAACCATGCTTCCTTGTGTTCCTAGTATTTAGAATAATACTGTCGCGTCCCCCATACCCTGACGAGGTGGTATGGGGACGTCCTAGCCTAGAATTCCATATAAAGGACTTCAGGTCAACTTCCTAGGACGAGTCACACTTCATTTCTCCACACACAACTTATGTAGGCCGCACGTTTCTTTCGTAGCAAGAAACTTGTGAGGTGCAGGGACTTTTTCTCGAGTGCTGCTCATTCGGATTCTGAGTCCCCAGGTAAGCCAAAGCCAGTAAGGCTGGGGACTTTCCACCCTGCCTAAGGGTAAGTCACCCTATGTAAATAGCGTGGTTTGTATTTCGGTTATGGAACAAATGACAAATTCGGAGATAATTTGTATTTTTCCTAACCATACAAACCTTAGCTATTTACACATATTTGCCTGCCAGCCCTGTCCCCCAAGACAAGTCCTACCTCTAAGTGAAGTGAAGCAGCTCACCGGTGTGTGTGTGTGGGGGGTGGAGGGGTAGCCCTACCCCCGTGCTAACTAGCGCGGGGGTAGTTTAACCCTCGTTAAAATCTAATGGCTCGTCATTTCAGCTACGCCGAAAGTAAACCCCCCTATGTAAATAGCTAAGGTTCGTATGATTAGGAAAAATAAAAATTATCTCCGAATTTGTCTTGTTTGAGGTTTTAGTTTTCATGTTGTTTACATCCACCTATTGTTCTTATCATTGTCCTTTAGTAGGAGTATAATTTCATCGAAGCTGGAACTCTGTTGTCAAGATTCATAACGAGGTGTCGGTAGTTACTGGCAAGTGGCAACCCTCCAACACACTTGAGAGTTTACTTTGTTCTGGATTTTAATGATCTAATGTTTGAAGAGTTTGGAATCTAGTATAGTTTCATAAAGTCGAGTGTTCGTTGTTTTAATTGAAGGATTCTTGTTCCTGGTTTATTTTCCTTATGGTTTCATAGTTTCACCCTTCGTTTGGTTTCTATTTCCGTGTATTTTGGCTTTGCGCTTATGTTACTTTTCTAATTTCTTTTGTTGCTTTTATTTTTCTTTTGTTTTCTTTTTCTTTTGTTACTTTTCTTTTTCTTTTTCATAAGATATAGTATTACAATTATATTACTTTGTTTTCTGTTCTGTTGGATATTTGCAGTATATGTGAATGGTTTGATTTAGTTATTCTTAGTAGCATTTATTCCAAAGAAAACAATCTTGGAATGTTTAATTGGAGAATGAATGGAAGTTTGTCTGAGACATTAGATTGTTTTTGGGAAGAAACGAGGGAGATTTTATTTTTTATCCAGGTAATTTGGATTTGGAAAATCTCGGCCTAAGAAATTTTTATCCACATATTTTGGAAAATCTCGGGCCTAAGATATTTATTGGTAAATAGTTATACTAAACCACCGAGTTAACTAAAACGTAAATAAGTATTGTTTTACAAGTGTACATCAGAAATTATGAAAATTATCTGAACTTTTATGATGAAACTGCTCCACTGTACAATATATTTTTATGAGCATTTATATTAATTTATATAAGGTTTTATTATTTAATATGAAATATTTATAACCGTTTTACTTGCTATGAATATTTTGTTAAATGTTTTAATGCAAATATTTTTAATACCAAAACTGTTTTGTTTCGTTTCAGATAATATCATCTTGTGTGGAATCAAATGTCGTAAAATCTCCCTCAACTACAGACCAGCGCTCAAGTCTTCAGCGTCCTTTTAACTCAACCAGGGGAGCCTCCATGCTGGGCCATAGCATTTATGCAGTTCAAGAGTCTTCATTGGATTGAATACGAAAATCCTCTATAACTCTAGCGTCATTAGTTTTGATGTTAAGCTTTCAGTATGAAATTTGAGCATATCTGTTTGTGTGTGTGTATGTATGATGGACATTAGACTAGATACATCATTCATATACATGTCACTAGTTCCTTGATTTAGAAATGAGTCTACTTCAGCTTCGAAGTTTGACACATTTTGTATTATAGTATGGTCGTTCTCTTCACTTTTATATGATAGGATTAGGTCTCTTAAGAGTTCCCTTGCTTAAGGGTACACTCAGGCACACTATTCTATCTGTTTCCATATTTCCTTTCCTCATTTGGGTACTTTGTATAAAGGCTTATAGGATCCTTCTTTTTCAACTAGGGTTGCAGCTTAGCTAGTAATAATAATAACAGAGATTTTCATTTCATATTAGTTGAAGAAGTGGCTTCATCTTCAGCTAGATTGATTCTAAGTGAAAGTGGGAACATAGACGTGGTTCAGAATTGGTAACATTTTTGTTAGCTAAAGATTTTAAGGAATATATAATTGTGTGAATGAAGGTGCTTTTCCAGCTAGGGTTGTAGCTTAGCTAGTAATGATGATAATGATAGTAATAATAATGCAAAAGAAAGACTGAGTACTTGCTTGAGGTACAATTATTTGAATATCTGAGTGCTTGGATGATAGAAATGCTATTGAAGATTTTGATATATGATGTAATGAAAACCATGTAATTTTTAATTAATTTTATTACAGAAAGTCCTCAACTTACAAACTTAATAGGTTCAAAGATGATATTTTCAAGTCAAATTGTTTGTAAGTTAAATTTTATTAAATTTTGTCTTAGGGTAGGATTCACCTAATTCACATGACTATGATTTTCAGCTGCAAAAGTAAACAAATAGTCCATTAAAGGCTGATCATGAATGGCAGAGGCAAGGGACAATGACATTGCCTTATCGAGCAGGACAATGCCCTAGAGACTGACCATATATACATATGATCAGTGCCCAAGCCCCCTCTCCACCCAAGCTAGGACCAAGAAGGGCCAGGCAATGGCTGCTGATGACTCACCAGCAGATAGACCTATAGGCTCCCTCAAACTCCCCATTCTTAGCTCACAAGAATGGTTGTAGCGACCAAAGGAACTAACGAGTTTGAGCGGGACTCGAACCCCAGCCTGGGGTTCACCAGTCAGGGACGTTACCTCATCAGCCACTACAATATTATACTATTTTGTTTTATTACAATATTTCATTATGAGTTTTGATACAATATCTGATATTTATATCAGTTGCATTTGCATTTCTATCTCCGAATGTTTGTAAGTTGAGGACCTTCTGCTATTGGCTGAATTGCCTGAAATAATTTGAGTCGTTAAGGCTTTGTAAACAACCAAGTGTCAGGAAGTGTTTAAACTCATTATGGATCATTATGAATCTATTGTTGAAATAAGGGTTTTACTTAAATTCAAGTTTCGGTAAATCTTTATCATTACTTTAAAGAGAATTCTTTTTTGTCTAGAGTTGATTGTCTTGTCTGAATCAACTGATGTATACTTTAATTTGTAGTTATCAGGGTAAATACCTTCCTGACACTTTGTGTTGTTGTTCTGTTTAATTTTTGCGTTAGTTAGGAGTTATATTAGTTTTTGAAAGTGTTTATAACAGGCAGATCACATTTTACTTATTGGAGAAGAGGTTTGTGTGAGTGAGTGCGAGTGTGTGCGTGTGAATGGGTAAATGATATCCTCTTGTATGAGGAGTAGATGCTGAATCAGGAAGAATAAGATAAAGTGTATGGACAATTAGTTTGAGTATATGCATGTGTATATGTGAAGGTATAGAGTTAATTACCTCAACAAAACTACCTGAGAATCATATACTATTCATTCAAACGAGGAAAGGCTCAACTGTTTTGAAAAAAAAGTTTGTGACATAGTGCTTGTAAGACACTTTTTTCTTGCTAGAACGAGGCACGGGGTTAACGAATATTGCCTTGATTTTATTCAGGGATGCTTGGATTAGTTACCGTTTGGTTAACCAAATGAAAATTGTTCTTGTTTGTATGCGACTGTGTGTGTGTAATCTAGACCTCGACATCAACCGATAACTACCGTAGTTAAAGAACTCTCCTTTTCTGTAGAGAAACTCCAATTGGGGTCTGCCAGTTATAAACATCGTAGGGTTAATGTTAAGGTTTTATTGCAGCAGTGGTCAAATTGTATTTATTTTAGAAATCTAAATTGTATAAGATTTAGATATGTGTCGGTCATTATGAACTGCAGTGATTTTCTACGCAGGAATTGGTGTCCTGTTAGTTTGCTACACATCAAAACAGAGTTTTCATCTCAAATTTAGGCAGAAGGACTAGTAGATTAATTACTTGTTAAGTAATTTATTATGCGGTTCAGTAACCTGTTTTTAGATTTATCACAGAACAAATCTTTTTTTTTAAATTATGATTTGACATTCTGTTCCTTTAAAGTAGAATTTGATATTCTGTAACTTTAAACTCAAATTTAATATGCGGTTCAGTAACCTGTTTTTAGATTTATCACAGAACAAATCTTTTTTTAAAGTATGATTTGACATTCTGTTCCTTTAAAGTAGAATTTAATATTCTGTAACTTTAAATTCAAATTTAATATATGGTTTTTTAAAGTAAAGTTTGAAACCCACATGCATATCTGTGCGTGGAAATAAACAATTGGCAGATTTTAATAGGTATTTAAAGGAATTTTGACGTAGGAAGAATCTAATTTTGGGTGAGATAGCCATGTCGTCCTGATGGAAGTTTCCTCCGGCTGCTTCCTACTGTATGATATTTCTGCGATTGATATTATAAGAGAATTACTGTCGGGTATCACAGGGTTCTAACCCCCGGAACGACTATCCGAAGATATCGTGTATAAATCAGGGACGTATCGTAAGATAACCGGTTGTACAGTATTTAGGTATCTCGTTTGAATTATATTCTCTATAGTATGGCTTCATAGATGTTATGTTGCCATATGATTGAATATCAGGTTTACTCAAGTTTAGGTTTGTCCTGAGTTAAAAACCATTTGATTTGTCCACTGCTGCAGTAATGTACATTTTTTATATTTATATATTGTACATCAAAACTTACTATGTACAGTAATTTGATCATTATAAAAGAGAACTTATTTTTTTATGTTAAGATTAATTTCTCTTGACATAAATCCGAATATCATTTAGCTAATTGATATTTGTGGCTATAGATAGGAATTGTTCGTCTTTTATTAATGATTTAGCTGGAAAAAACTTATCTCGTTTATATAGAATATTGTAGATAAGTTGTTACGGAAATGAAAACTGTCGATGTTAGTTTTTCCTTTTGAAAGTTGTAGCATATCTAGATTATTTAGTAATGTTTCTAGGTTTCGTAGCATATCTAGATCATTTAGTAATGTTTCCAAGTTTTGTAGCATATTTAAATCATTCAGTAATGTTTCTAGGTTTCGTAGCATATCTAGATCATTTAGTAATGTTTCCAAGTTTTGTAGCATATTTAAATCATTCAGTAATGTTTCTAGGTTTCGTAGCATATCTAGATCATTTAGTAATGTTTCCAAGTTTTGTAGCATATTTAAATCATTCAGTAATGTTTCTAGGTTTTGTAGGTTATCTAGATCATTAAGTAATGTTTCTAGATTTCATATGTGAACCATTTAATAGTTTTTCCAGGTTTCGTAGCTATTTATAGATATAAATAAGAATCGTCAGTCTTGGGAGAACTCACCTCACCTGTATATAATATTACAAAAAGCTTCTTAGGGAAAAGAAAACTGTTAAAGTTAGTTTTGCCTTTTTAAAGAATGAGTTAATGTTAGCAAAGTTGAACAGCCAGGTAGGAACAGAGTAAAATTAAAAGGAAAGAAAATTATGTAGTTTGTGGTTAAATTTTCGCTGCAGAAAAAATTTAGTGTCAGATATAGTTGAATAACTTTTAAGAGTAGTAATATATGAACAGTTACTGTATACGCTATTTGACAGTACTGTACATGGAATATTATAGGTGTAGGAATTCATTAAGAATCTTACAACAAAATAGCTGTTGTGTGAGATGAGGTGAGACTGAGGGTGTAGATGAAGTACTAAGTATTTAGGCGTAGAATTCCTGCAATCTTCACTGTTTAGTTATTCTTACGATACTTCGGAAATATAAAACGAATTATTAGCATGACGTTATAGCAACTAAATTCTCAAGTTTAAAGAATTATGTCCTTTACTAATTAGTTTATGAAGTTACTAGGAAATATTCCTTTTATTTCTATTTGTATATTTTCTGATAGGATACTTAAAAACTTGCTAATTGTGATTTAAGATTTATGTTTAAGGGAAATTATTATATCACTGATGTTATGTGAAATTGCTGTTGTATCCAATCTTAAGACAGAGTTCTCTTTCAGACGTAGTCGTAGTAAACTTGGAAATGTAAAAAAAAATAAAGGCAAGTGCCCGCACCCCTAGGGGCTGGCCTTGGAGGACTGATTGGTTGGCGCCAATGAGCAACCCCCTTCTGTCCCGTCGCCAGAGGTCTCTTGGGAGTCGGAAGCGATCTCGGGGGAACTCCCGCGACAAGTCTGGAGTCGTGCGTCTCTTCGCTTCGCGAGGGAATAGTCTGGCAAGTGACGACTGTATCCGGTTGCCGGGAGCCATTTTCTGCCTCTTGAGCAACTTCCATTTGGTAACTCTTAACTGAAATTGGTATGGAGACAGCTTGATAAATTAATCTAAAGATGTTTATAGCCTAAGACTATATTGTTGAGATCTTGTTATTATTGGTAGAGGTTATTTTACATAGCATAATCTTAATTTGCAGAGGTTTTTGAAATAGCACGCAATTAGATAACGCTGAATCTTGAGATGGATTCTGAATCTGTTGTAACTTGCTGAATAGTTTAAATATTTCCCGTTCTACTTTGGTAACTTGGAGCTAAATTACCTCGTACTGTATAAGACTCCCGAGGAAGTGAAAACAGAATTTGAGATGTTTAAAAGCGCTTTCAGTTATTTAAGACGTCTTTGAAACTCCAATTCATAATTTTTTCAAACTTTTACAGTAAGAATTTCCTCCTTGCTAATATTGTACCTGGCATAAGATTACGAGGAAAGTGTTGTCAATATGACAAAGTTTTTTGGTAATTTTCATATAGGTTAAAGTTTCTTTTCATCAAATGTTTCTTAAGGTAAATCAGTCATGCTCTGTACTATATATGCCATAATACAGTTCATATCCCAAATGTTTAGCTCATTAATTATGAGAACAGAATTAAAAGAAAACAAAATGATAAATTATAGACCTATTATTCTTTGAGAGTAAAAAGATTTTCATAAACAGAATATTTTCTACTGTGAGGATGTCATATTCACTAAAATGTATATCTTGAATAGTACCATCAGAGTTAAGCAAACATTTCTTCATATTGTACAAATGTATCAATTACTTGTAAAACATTTCTCGATTTTTTTTATATGTATGTTCTTTTATTTGGGCTGAAAATGAACAGTTTTCAGTGTGTGTTCAATGTTATGCGTAGATTTGTGGATGCAGTATTGCTATTTGTGGTTCTGTGTTATATAACGTGGAATATATTTACATATATATCATTGCATTTGAAGAAACGCTGAAAAGTCATGAGAAGGTGAATATTGAGAGTCATTATCCATAGGGCATTTTTAGTTCTTAAAAGGAACATGTCCCACTAAAAGTTATGGAGGAACTTTGTGTATGTTTTTATTATATTTAGGATACTAAATCTTTCAGGAAAAGGAAACAGTATTACTATAACAATTAATTTAGAGGGAGAGAGAGAGTTCATGAGATTCCATTTCTCAGGTTCAGAGTTTTGATATAAACCAATGTTGTCTTGTTTCATAAAATGGCGTAGAAATCATTTTGTGAATTGCTTAATGAGAACTTGATATGCCATCAATGGTATCGTTCACAATAGGTATGCAAATAGGAATATTCTTGGCATTTTATAATGTTTACTATATTGTGGGCCTTTTTATATGGATATATGAATCGCATGGAAGCCTTGCTTAGGCATGTGCTACGGATATGGTCGCCATTTCATATTTGCTACTGGATGCTGTAGGTAATATGAAGAGAGTTTCCGTTGTCTTTTTGTCCTTGTCGATGATCTTCTAATATCTCATTGGTCTTTGCGATACATTTTAGATGCTTCGTGAAGTTGAAATTTATGTCTGATGTCTAGGGCAATGGAATACTGTAGCAGAAAATGTTTTAGGAGAAGACTTCTTTAATTCACAGAATTTTCTCTTCACCTATTCCTTTTGTTATGCTGTTTTTGATGTGAACAGCATACTGGTATTAGCAGTTTTTTCCTTGTGGGTGATTCTTGTTGCTTGCTTCTGTCACGAGATTCTATAGGTTAAAGAGTTGCTTACCGTAGTCATAAGAGTCGGATTAACTTGATCGCAATGTTAGAATCCTTACCTTTCAAAGACTGGTCAGTAAGTAAACTGTATTTGACTATGAAATCTACTTTTGATTACGTGTAATTTACGCCAAAGTATCGTTCTGACGACTCATAAGAATTCCAGTGAGAATTTTTTGTTTTGACACAGCAACTAATCTTGGTTTCAATCACATTGAGATTGTAGGCTTAGGAAGGACTTTTGAAGTTGATTATAATATTCAGAGATTCTTGTATCATCGCTGCGTATTCTTGGTGATCTGTAATTTTATTTTCTCTCTACAACATTTAGAATTCTTCCAGAATGCAAAAATCATTGGGTCACCAGCATTTCCACTTACTGCATAGCTTCTATTACGTTTACAGTGCCTCCCGATGGCTAAGATCAATGGCCGCACCCCAGTTGCACTAAATGCACAGCGTCTGAAGCGATATCAATGTATGTTTGTCGGTTGGAAATATTATTTAGAAAGAAGTATGGGGACGTAGGCATAAATGGGAATGAGCTAATGAAAAAGTTTTTGTTATTTAAAGTTATACCAGTATGTTGCAGTAAATAAAATCCCTATTAGAGATTTTGCTTTTAGAATAATAGGTAACCTAACATTTTGCATTGATCAAAATGCAGTGCTGAAATGAAAGTTTTATTTGAAAATGAGGGATTTTACTTATAAAGCTTGCATTAGTGCTAGCTATATAAACGTACCATAGCATTTATGAGGCAAAGTTTAACTGTGGAAAAGAATCTTGTCGGTTTTACAGATTCTTTCATGTGCACCAACAATAAAACTGTAAAAAAGCTGAGATATTTACCCATATTAATAGTAGCTGTTTTCTCAGTTTTCTGAGCCAGTATTTTCTTCAGGCAATTTGGCCTTAACCTAACGACAAAGAATTCAAAAGTAGACTCAGCACTTTAGTTGAATACAAAGATAAATTGAGCGGATAAATTATTTTTCTGACTTTTCAAGTATTGTTTCCTTATTCCAAGAATTTTTTTTGTGTTGTGTAGCCGTGTGACATTCGTAGTAAGACTCAGAAAGTCACGATACATATTGGAATGATTTGTCTTGAGGAAGTTGCTGGAATGATATACTCCTGTGAGTATCATTTCTCTCATTCCCCGAGGTCCTTTTGATGTTCACCTCGAACATTATACTGTAATCTCTTTTGTTTATAAGTAAACAGTAATTAGCTTTTGATTGGCTTCCTTTTTCCTTTTTAAAGGAAACTTAGAAAACTTTTCACTTCACTTAATCCTGTTCTCCCAATGGAGACTTATTCCTAAACCCAGTTCTTGCTTGCATTTCTATATTCTGGATCTAATTCTCTTTTGGCCAGAAGAATTGTGTAGTACAAGTATTCTAATGTCTTTTCTTAATGTTCCCACATAAAAGGAATTTTTCTGTTACTATACCTAAGCTTCTGAATCCATAGTGATTTCTTTCTCTGGTCCAAAGGATTTAGCAGACCTAAATTCATTAAAATGTGCCCTAATGTTCGACCTGGTCTTATTTAAAGATTGTATTATACGCTGAAATTTACTGTATTTTGTCTTTGCATTTGTAAATCTGCAATGGATTTTAGTCTATTGTATAAAGAATTTTCCATTTGCTTGGATTTATAAGGACATTTCCCTTCATTTGTGGCAATTGAGAGATTTTCCCTTTCGTTTACCATGGAAGTCTTTAAAATTAAGTTGGTTGCTGATGTGTTATAAGAGCTTTCTTATGCTCTCCTTTCACCTTGGTTATGGTACCCTAATGGAAGCTGGATTAGGGTTTGAGACCCGCTCAAGCTTTATAGCTTCTTGTAGTATCTACAACCTCGCTATACTTGTAAACTAAGAATGGGTGTTTTGGAGAAGCCTATAGGTCCACCTGCTGAGTCATCAGCAGCCATTACCTGGCCCACCCTGGTCCTAGCTTGAGGGAGAAGGCCCTTGGGTGGTGATCATATGTATATATAGTCAGTCTGTAGGTCATTCTTACTAAGTAGGGCATTGTCACTGTCCCTCGCCTCTGCCATTCATGACTGATCTTTAAACCAGCCATTTTTCAGGTGCTGGTTCAAAAATTGTCATATCAATGACTCTGTTGTATCGTACTTCTATCTCACTATCTTTTCTGGATGTCATACTTCAGGTAATGCTGTTTTGAGCAGCTTGTCTAAATACTGTTCCTTTGCCATGTATGATATAATCTAGGCTTTGTATTCTTTCACACTTGGACATTACAAGAGCCAGTTGATTTTATCAGGTATCATCGTAACCTCTGTTATAAGAAACTTGTTTCTCTCCTGTGTCTTTTTGTGTTTTGTATCCTGTAGAGAAGAGAAGATATTATTGTATTCATTCTCTACACGATAGATTAAAGTGGGATGTTTATCTTGCAGTTTATAAGAAGTAACTATTGGTCACTTTTCAAATTTCAACCATTTTTCCTAACCTGGTTGATTTGTTCGGGATCATTAAGATTTTTAATCTTCGTTTGATCCGTGATATACTAAAATGATTCTCTCTCTCTCTCTCTCTCTCTCTCTCTCTCTCTCTCTCTCTCTCTCTCTCTCTCTCTCTCTCTCTCTCTCTCTCTCTCTCTCTCTTTTGGCACAGTTCAACATGTGTACTCTTACAATGTTTTCTTTCTACTGTAGAGGAAACATTTATTATATGGGCTTAGATTTTTTTCCTAGTCAGGTTGAATTTTCTTTCACTGTACCTGTAACAGTAGCTTTATATTTATGCTTACTGGAACAGATCATGCCCTTCCTTGATTCTTTCATGTTCTATATGGTATCTTTGCTGAATTTATCCAGGTTTCCATGAATTTCCAGTCTTGCATTTCTCCTTGTTCTGACCCTCATGGATTAAGCTGTACCTTACTTTGTGTATTGTGGATATCAGACGTTTCCTCTCTCAATTGCTAGGGTCACAGCGAACCTGTAAATCTCTCTTGCATTTCATCGTCTCTGTAATCATGTTTAGAAACCAGGTTACTTGAATATTTGATCATTACTTAACTGAGAAAGTCAGTTTTGGTTTGCAATTGCTTGTGAATACCACTTTGTGCTTGGATCTGAGATCTTTGTTAAAAGTTCTTCATTCTCCGAATAATTTACATATAGATTAGATTCTATTTTGGATAGTATTCGTGTCTGTATTATGTACTCTATATTAACTGGTCTATCTTAGTATGTATGAAATCTTTCGTTTTGAAGATTGGCAAAAGTGGTAGCAGTACAAATGTTATAAGTCGTCCTGGTTATTACCTAGTAGCCAGAAAGGAGATACAGTATATGGATTGGGCAAAACAGGTTATTTTGGTTTTTTAGTCCATCCCAGTTCTGATTAAGTATTGTGGTGGATAGAAGGTGTTTTCTTTGAGACAAATGAGTATAATGATGGTGACTCCTGCTTCAGAGGTACTTGGACACTTAAGGAAGTAATTCATGAAGTTTATTCATACTATATGCTGGCTCTTTGCTCTTTATTTTCCTGTTGCAAGGATAGCAAGTCTTTACCTATCACAGGGTTCTTTGTGATAGAATATGGTTGAAGGTTTTAGACTTGTACCACATTACAGATGTGTAATGTTGTTGACACCAATTTGGTTTCTTGCAAATTTTGACATTGAGTTCTGTACCATATTTGTATTAGGTTTGACTTTCATGGTGCATTAGTGTATCTTAGAATCCAGTTTAAGGTCACCCTCTGTTTTGGTGTTAGTTTGCTATTTCATATGTTCACACCATGGGAAATATTGTAAATTTCTCTTGGTATAAATGCTGTAATAGCTTGAATTCTTTCTTTGAAATGAGTGTTGAACAGGAGTTACTGTTTCTTAATGGAAGATTTCTGTAGTCCAACTATTTCTCCTAGAATCGCTTGTGTTGTGGCCATATTGTTTTGACAGAATATCTGCCTTTTGTAAAAATGTGGGCAGATTGTTGTATCAATGGTCTGACCAACTGATCCATTTGTGTAAAGCAATAGGTAGTTGGAGCTCTTGTTCAGCTGATAGCCTCTTGTGTAGTTCTTTATAGCTGCAGGTGCTAATGCTAGTAAGAGTTGTTGTTCCTCTTCAGTTTGTATCATTGTTGAGATATAGAAGTTAGAGTATTGTATGTTGTAAGCCCTCACCTCCTGTTCTTCCTTTTTAACATCTCTGCCTGTTATTATGTTTGACTGGGATTCAAGACCCTCTCAAACTCGATAGTTTCTCGTGTCTGCAACCTCACCATTCTTGTGAGTTAAGGCTAAGGGGATTTTAGGAACTTGTAGGTCTAACTGTTGAGTTATTAGCAGCCATTTCCCGGCCATCCCTTGTCCTAGCTTGGGGAGATAGGGGGCTTGGTTGCTGATCATATGTATATATGATCAGTCTCTAGGGCATTGTTACTGTCCCTTGCCTCTGTTATTAATGAGCAACCTTTAAGTAGACTTACACAGTCCTTGACCTTATTAAGTGATGTACTGTCCATCCTCAATTCATAGCTCGGGATTGGTTTTTTTACTGCCTATTCTGTTAGCTAGGTCATGTAGACTAATGTCTGCTTGTGACTGGGATACTATAGTCAAGATGATATCTTAATGATTGTGCTTGAGTCCTTGAAGGCTACTCTTGCGCTAGGTTGGCAGGCTACAAGTGGATCTCTATTCAAATGAGGGCATCAGTTTATTGTATTTGAATAGTCTGTTGTACACTGTCTTTAGTTGGGAGATGGTTTGGCAATGAAGATCCTTTGATCTTGTCTTTTAAGGTTTTTTCAATCTTCATTTATGCTAAATTAGAGTTCATAGTTATTCCATAGAAAATATTGTTTCTACTCCAAAATAGAGAGGTACCATAGTAGACTTTGTACTCTAATGAATGAATGAATGATTTGAGGTTTGCTGGTATCCTGACATCGAAGGTCATTGACGCCGTTTGTACTCTAAATGTAGAGGTTCCATAATTTGGAAGTTCTTTTGTGCATTGACATGTTTGAATGCTATTGTCTTGATAAAGTACAGATTTTATATTTTCCATGTCATGGTCAGGGTCCTTTTTCTTTTAAATTGGGACTTTGATGCAGTCAAGAAGACTTTCTTTTCTGCAAGCAATCAAAGTTGAAAGGGACTATACATTCTTTGAAGTTGGTTGAATAAGAATGGGCTGACAATTTCTTGTGGTACACTTAAGCAGTTGAATGAGAATTTCGTTGTTAGATATTAAGTGTGATTACTAGATTGTGTGTATGCACTTTTGTTTCTGAATGCATTCCATACCTAGAGTAATCATCAGTTACTTGTTCTTGAGTGCTTTTTTGACAGATTCTGCTTACACTATGAATTATGATGGCATACTATGTAGTCTGCTCCATCAGTGACAATATCGACTGATGCGTTTGTGTAGTAGGTGGCAGGAGCTTGTTTGATTGTAAGTCTCATGTATTTTTTAATATCTGGAGGAGAAGAGACTAATTCTTGTTCACAAGTGTTGTAGTTGACTGCTTTGGGACTTATTCCCCTCCTGTTTGCATCATTGGTTAGATGTTTGCAAGTATGGCAGTTGGGATATTTTTCCGTCCCTCAATCTATCTCTAGTGAGATCTGCATCTAATACCCCAAGTAGATTGTGACAGCCCTTGATCTTATCAAGTAACGAACTCCCGTCTATCTTTAATAGTCGGCTCATGGTCTCTATTTCTCTAATTTTGGCTATCTTAGTCCAACTTTTATAGTCTGCTCATGGTCACTATATCTCTGATTCTGACTATCTTAGTCCACCTTTAGTAGTCAGCTCATGGTCACTATATCTCTGATGCTGGTTATGTTAATTAGAGCTCATAGGTTGGTGTGTCTTCTGCAAGGGAAGCTTAGAGACTTAGTTGATCTTGATACTTATATCTTCTCTTCATATGGTGCATGTGCAAGGGTTTGGCTTCCTCAGACTGGATCTGTGTATTTAAATAATGATCTTATATATTGTACATGGAAAGTCTGATGTACTGGTTATCTCATTCTTATACTTGTTCTGTTGAAACTACATAGTTTTGATGATTGATGGATAGATATTTGATTACCAATACCTTGGTTACTTTAGTGTTTTGTACATTTTTGTCATAGTCATGACCCTTTGAATTTCAACTTGTGGTTTTTAAATGCTGATGCAATCTGCTTCTCATCATCTGCAAGTATGAAGGAAGTAGAAAGGAGTTTGATTTTCTCAAATTATAAGAATAGACTGAAGATGTCCCATTGCAGTTTGCAGGTTGTCATACTTTTTGTCTGCTTCTTAGCATAGTTGTCAGTCTAAGCTCTTGGGACTTGGGTTACTCAATGCATCAGGTACTTCACATCTGTTGCTTTTCCTTGAGTGCTGGTAGTTATTTGTATTGATCATAAATTTTTCATGGCTGAAGAGTACAAAAAGATGGATGTATTTATGTACCCAGCAGGTTGTTTTCATCTCCATTAAATTCACTTGTGTTGAAAAGGGAATATGCTTCGTTTAAGATTAACTCCTCCTTGGTATGTAAGGTAGTCTTTGTACCAGTGATAAGTGTTTCAGTTTATTTTGCTGGTAAGCTTTGTATGATGTTACATCATTATAGGGGAAGCTATAAGCCCTTGATTAAACACCTTATTAGCTGGAACATCATAATTGTACCAATACAAGACCTATTGAATCATATAGTTTGGGACACGTCTTTAGTTCCACTAGTTTTTATGAAGATATTATCCTGGTATAAGAAATTGTACTTGAAGTGACTCCATACTTTAGTGAACTTGAGACTTTTACCCATACTAGAAATGTCTGAACGATAATGATGTTAGATTCGTATTCAGGTGACTTTTCAGTGTTGATGATGATGCAATGATATATCATAGATAGATTTCAGGTTGTATAGCACAAAGACCACACACAGCAGTACTGCATTCCATAAATCATGTGTTTAATTGAGCAAACACTGTTTATTTTCAGAGCAAATAGAAGACATCTCGAAAAGTTGGGAAATATTTGATGGTAATCAGATAACTTTTTGTGTTATGAAGAATCGTTTGCTCGACGCCGATGGTGATATTCTTAATATTGTCATACTTTTGGTGAATTTTGACTTTATAGTTGAACTTATTCTGCTTATGAAAGTATTGTTACAAGAGAATTGTAGAACTATGGTTATATCACGTTTCCTTTAGATTCTGTTATCATACCAGAGCTAAGCATTTGAATATGTACCATATTATGGTCTTTTAAGATACAGTACATAGCTAAATTGATTTACCTTAATAAACATCAGATTGAAAGAAAAGTCTTTAATTTCTATGGTGTTTTCCAAATTACCTGTCTTAATGCAACATTGTATGTTAATCTTTGTTAGTTATAATGTTAGTTATGGACCCGTTTTGACTGGTAAAAGTTTAAAGGGATTTTGAATCGAGTAAAAGACGTCTTTTATTACCGATTGCGTCTTTAAATATCTCTATTCCAGTTACTTCATGTGGAGTCATAATTATACAGCACAAGATAACTTTGATTCAAGTTAGCAAAGTGGAATTATAAAGTTTGCCTATTCACCAAGTTATAACAGATCAAGAATTTTTCCCAAGTCAGTGTTTCATTTGATTGTGTGATATTTCAAAAACCTAAAAAAATTGGTTATGCTTTGTAATGTAACTCCTACCAATATAACTCTCTCAACATCAGTCTTGGGGTATTAACATCCTTAGAGTTTTTGAGCTGGTCTTTATACCAACTTCAGTTAAGAGCTACCAAATGGAGGCTGTCCAAATGACACAAAATGGCTTCCGCTAATCGGATGCAGTCGTCTCATGCCAGACTACTCGCTCGCGAAGCGTAGGGACCCGCGACTCCAGACCTGTCGCGGGAGTTCCCTCGGGATCGTTTCTTACTCTCATTTGGTCTCTGGTGACAGGACAGGAGGGCAAAAAGCTCATTGGTTAGCTGCCAACTCAGTCCTTCAAGGTCAGCCCCTATTTTGGGGGGGACACTAATATACAAAATTGTAAAAAAAAAATTTGGTAAATAAAATAATTTGTTTAAATCTTTTGTTTTATTCTATTTGGTAAATAAAATAATTTGTTTAAATCTTTTGTTTTATTCTATTTGGTAAATAAAATAATTTGTTTAAATCTTTTGTTTTATTCTATTCTTGATTTTATTATACATTTTGTTTATAAGATTTGTACATAAAATATATTATATACCTTTTTCTACACCATATTCAAAACTTATGTGAAGTAATGACAAAGCTTAATTATTTTCTCTTTATCAGGAGAAGCTGAACTCTCAAATAAGGGTAAAAATTTCTATCTGGTTATCAATGTAAATGTGACAGGATTCTCATGTTAAATGCAAAGTCAAGATCACAGTTAATGCATCTTAAGTAGGCAGATACATATCCTACATATATGCAATTATAGTAAAGACAAAATAATTAACCAAGATCCTTCCTTAACTTTATCACGAGATTCCTGTCACCAATACATTTTCTATAACGGACAATTTTTATGACCGTTTTAAACATATCGGCAACGTGTCTCATGATAAAAGGCACTTAGAAATTTGATTAAATAATTAGTTTTTACTAATATCGCATCTACATAGGATTAGAAATAGCCTACTTAGATGCCTTAACCGTGATCTTGACTTTGCATTTAACATGAGAACCCTGTCACATATACATTGATAACCAAACAAATTTTTACTAATAAAAGTTGTTTTCCCTTAATCAAATTTACTGAAAAACAATTGAGATTATTGCTTCATTTGAAGACAAAATTAACTATGATTACTGATTATAAACATTGTTTAATGAAGTCAAATTAGCAAGATTACTTTAAACCTTTTTATCTAAATAGACATACATTTGATAATTTAAATTCATGATTACGCTGCTACCGTTTGCGAAGTTAATTACTAAAACAGGGTATGTATGATTGTCTAAACTAAGTCTTGTGAATTCTTACAAAACTGTTCCTCACCATAAGATAAAAATAACTTGGTTAAGAAATTGCTCATAATGAAAGGAAATTTAATGATGATGTAGATGTTGGCATTTTTATGCATGTTTTCAAAGATTAAATATACTGATAAAGGACTTACAAATTTCTCAAAAAAAGTTGACTTAATATTTTCCCATTTGGAAAATGTACTTGAAAGTGATAATTTATTCTTTTCTGGGAAAATTAATTTTCATATTGGGAATTGTAACTCCAAAGAAAGGGTCTTTATTTAATCACCTCAAAGACCTATAAAACTAAGAATAATTCACAATACTAGGAAACTGATCTGTCTATGGCAATCTATAAATAAAAAATGTATTAATCTTTTTCAAGATTTTCTAGCCTTTACAGAACTATTCAATTTTCAAGGATAAGGCAAAGATATATTTACTTCAAACACTATATGGTTTCACTAAATATTGAAAAGTGACCAACAGAATTTAGTTACCAAATTTTACTTAGCTCAAATGAAAAAGCAAATGATAATTATGCATAACATATATGGCACACTAATGAAAATTCTTTATTGTATAACCTTACAATATTTAGATTAAAATTTACCCATGATAAATAAATCGGATTACCTACTGACAAAAAGCTGAAGGGGACACTACTTTTCTTCCAAATGAAATCATTTGAAAACATGCAATTTTATAAAATGCCCAAAATACACCTTTAGAAATAAGAAAACAAAACTATTCTAGTTATAAAGTCAACCATTAGGCATGCACAAACTCAATCTTCTTTAATAAACCTTTTTATTTCACTTATGCATTTGCAAGAAAGTTGGCCAAGAGGTCTAATCATTTCGAGAAAATGGATTTTCAAAGTCAAGTAGTGTAATCTAATATTGTACTCTATAGCATATTACCTAGGCATTAATTAAAGCCAAGATGAAACTACAAAAAACATTCAACACAATTTCTCAGAGAACAGTTGCAAGTCTGCCATACTTCGCAATAACGAAGCACACTGCTATCAGTTGTCTATACAAACTTTTAGTTGCTAATTCCTGACTATAGCTGTGTCTACATATCTTTTCCACAAACCACATTCTAATACATACTATGAAGTCCTATACATAAACACCACAAAAAGACAAATGAGATTCTAAAAAAGGACTCTAGAAAGACGTAACCTTGACACCTCTAACCTAATGTTCTACTTCACAAAGCCATAACACTTCTAAATACTCCAAGACACTGAAATTAAACTATACCTTACCCTATCTGCTAGAAATTGGCCTTCTATAAATGCTGACTGTGTTGACATGGGTCAGCAACATTAAAAAAGGATTGCCCCTCAGTACCAAGCACATACTCAAAGGGTAATGTTGAATACTGTACCATTAGATAAAACTAAACCAACATAAGGAGTCTATACTATAATTCAAATGACTTAGTTCTGACTAGAAAACCAAACAATCTAATCCCAAGACTGCAATAAAATGCTTTACAAGCTTAAAGGTTACACCTAGCTTAACTCCTAGGGCAAATTTTTTAACAAGATTCATTGGAAACAACCCCTGGCCACCAAACACGGGCAACTATACTGTAACTGGCTTGAACTAGATTCTCTCAGCTGCATAACTGACAAGATGGCAAATCTCTAACCATATTAACCAAGATAACCTCAACGGACATTTTTCAAATTAACGATTATTTTACCTAACTATAAAAACCCCAGTACTTCAGTAAGAGTATGACTTTGACGATGCTGGAATGGTCGTTTAAACTTTTAACAAGGCAGACATCATTGCTGGCAGGTGGAGAATAGGCCTTTCCCCACTTGCTATCTAGTGACCTTCACTTGGACTTTTAACCTAGGACTTTCTGGGTGGCCAAGATGGACAATGTAAATTACAAGACTAGGGTTTGTAGTTAGGAAAATTACAAATTACTTTAGAAATATGCAATTTGTTCCTACACAATTACACACCCTCATCCTATAATAGGACACTTATCCTACGGAGGGAGGAAGTCCCTATAACCAAACTGAATGGTTTACATATCCAGGAAATATGCCAAAGCAATTTGATCCTATGGAGAAGGAAAAATGGCGATTCCTGTCAACCTCTGGTCAGAGATGTTGCAGTAGTTATGCTAGGGACCTTACAAGAGATTGGTAGGTGGTCATTGAAGAGCCGATATCCTAAAGGATTTGTTTGAATGCATTGTCATTTTGAGAAATGGATTTCCATCCTACCCTTGTCTGGGAAGATAGCAAGATACCTTAATACAAAATGGAACAACTGCTTCATTCCAATAAATGCGAAGGAAAAAATGGCCACATTTTCACCTCTCCTCCACGACTTACACTGCAACTGGTATCTTAGACGAGATGCTTTTTGTTCCGTGTGGGAGCTATGTTCAGTGGCTACCACAGGAACAACGATAAGATTATCCAGGCTAGTGGGCAATGAAGGTAATATTGCCATACCAGACTCCTATCTTCAGGACTAGCACCAATGACAGGTTCTTCCTGAAGGTGAGAAACCCAAGACTCAAGTGACATCCCAAAAAGGGAATTTGAATTCTTGAAGAGGGAAGACTGCTTGGAGCTACTCTTGAGCAAAGGCTGAACCTCTGAAGGGGAAGGGTCCAAACTCTATAGACTGAAATCTGGTTTTAAAGGGCAAGTGACAGCCTTTTACCACTGTCCCTTGAGGGAGGAAGATGGGGAGAACCGTAATCCACTGTAGAGAGGCTTTGACAGGAAAAGTATGCCTCCTTTGATGCCCAGAATAATAAAGGCTTACACCACAAATAGGATTATGATCGGGGACCTTCTCAGGACACAAAGTTGACTTATTTTTCGCCTGCTCACTACTCATCAAAAGTAAATTCACAATATCACGAGATTTCAAATAATTTTGTGAATTTTTAATTATTAAACGCTCAAAATTGGAATCTTCTGACTAAATTGAGATGGGTAGATCTTCCTGTACTTTGAAGATCAATAGCTAAACCAGATACCAATTAGTGTGGCATTAGAGAGCTGCCAGGGTTATTCCGAGTCATATCATCGACAGACTATTGAGCAATCGGTAAACCAGGTAAATAGGCTGAAAGGCTATGGGAAACATTACTTGGTCAGTGAACGGAATGGGGAGATCTCATGTAGAGAAAACATAGACGAACAAGTGATCAGTGGTGTCCTTCAATGACTAAATTGTCTCTGGCTCTCCAAGGCTAATGGAGCACTAAATATGTCAGCCTTTGTAAAGCAGACGATAGATTGTACTGGCTTCAAAACAGTGGCCATCCTTGGTTGGAGAGGATTCCTGCCAACAGCCACGCAAGCATAATGAAGCATCTTGATGCTGGTATGAGAGTTCAGATTGGACCCAAGGTGTTACCTGCTCCAACAGATATTGCACGAACGAGTGTGGAAACATCAAGGCTTAGACTGGTCCTCGAGAATGGGAAGATCTACGTCGTAGGACAGTCTCAGCAAGTTACAGCTCTCACGCATTGAAAGAGCTTCAGGCTGGTGGTAATGGGAAGGAACAGATAAATTTCCCAGGTGACTTGAATGGTGCAATCATCTGAAGAACCAATGCAAGTTCCAATCAGGTGGAACCTGACTATGGCGAGGAGCGAACACAGGAAGACTAGTATTACAAGGAACGAACACAATTGAAAAGTTAAGAAGAAAACACAAAGGGAAAGACCACTAAGAAAATTTGGAGCTTGTGAAAGATATCGTAGCCCATACGAGTTATGGAAATGATCAAAGTTTCGTAATCTACCAGTATCTTGGACTCGAAAAGTTATAATGAAACAGAAGCCCAAAGGTCTGTGACCAAAGTCACAGAACAG
Source organism: Palaemon carinicauda (assembly GCF_036898095.1). Lineage (NCBI taxonomy): Eukaryota > Metazoa > Arthropoda > Malacostraca > Decapoda > Palaemonidae > Palaemon > Palaemon carinicauda. The sequence continues at coordinate 14,340,769 of NC_090735.1, forward strand.
ATGCGAAAAGTCTAATTGTTAGGTGTCAACCAAGGGCATGTCAGATTGATCATGTAGTGACAAGTCACACAAAGAGCGCTTGAGCAGTGAGGGAGAGCGTGGAGACTGGTGGTGTTATGGACGGAAGGGCATGGAACCTTTGAGCTGTAGTGATCGTGCTTATGGAGAGTGACTGACCACGATGGAACCGATTACATGAAGGCGAGTGAAGAAGTAGACGCTGCTTGCTCAACTGAGAAAAGAGCGATCGGCAGAGATCATCTTCGCTCCAGTACAAGATGGAGCACTGGTAGCATTCATGTGAACACCTGTACTGCCTACTGAAACTCAGTTTCGAGGAAGTAAGAGTTTCTGTAAATAAAATCTTACCTTATGTAAGAAGCTGAAGAGTCCTGGGATTGTCTTCCTTGTTGTCTGTAACAGTAGGAGCATGAAGTTTCGATACAACTTCCCGGAGGGATAGTTCTCGGCACAATCACGTCTTGGAAGGAGATGGCACACACTTCTCTCTCTCTCTCTCTCCTTACAAACAAAGAAAGAGAGAGAATCGTTCAGGAAGAACAAGCACTGGCAAGTGTAAGTGCGAGTACCCTGACACCTCAAGAGATGCGTGCCGAGGTTTCTTGCAAGGAACAACTCCTGGTACTTGATGCCCCTCTTTGATGACATATTTACTTTTCTCCGCATAGAAATTGCAGCAGACTCCGATGATGATGAGGCAGGTGAGAAGGAAAAGTTATGCCAGTCGATGACTATACAGTACTCTCACCAGGAATGTTACGTAAACAGCACGACTACATGACAAGTCCTTGGCATCTTTCCAGGTGCTAGGATCAGATTGACATTGGAGGAAAGAAGAATATTGGTGCCCTCCCTTTCACATTCAGTCGTCAGCAAAACTTTTCCTTCAACGGCCCACCAGCGATATTTAAGGAAAACCAATTTCCTTAGGGTCGCATTGAAGGATAGAACCGCAACAGAATTGGTACCTGACTGGAGAAAGTACCCTGGATAATGGCAGGTACCACCAAAAACTCACTCACTCAATTATAATTAACAGGAAAAACTGTATATCCTCAGCTTCTTCCATTGAAAATCCCTTGAATATGAGAATCTGCAAGTAGATATATCCAATCCAAAAGTAGAAGATTAAAAAAGCCACATTAAGAGAGCAGAGTAGCACATCTAGTACTGAACTGCAGCCTAGGACAAATTGAAAATTGCTCTACCTGGGGAGTGGATGGCACCTACCCTCCAACTGCCAGCAACTATTTTTACCTCAATAAAGGTTAAAATGATCATTCCAGCTTTGCTGATAGCATACTCCTATCAAAGGACTCTAGTATTTGTGTAGGAACAAATGCATAAGTATACTGAAAGATTTACTGCTTGTATGAAAACTTACATAAATACATAACCAAGGCACTTCCCCCAACTTTGGGGGTAGCCGACATCAACAAATGAAACAAAACATAAAAAGGGGACCTCTACTCTCTACGTTCCTCCCAGCCTGACAAGGGACTCAACCGAGTTCAGCTGGTACTGCTAGGGTGCCACAGCCCACCCTCCCCCGTTATCCACCAGATGAAGCTTCATAATGCTGAATCCCCTGCTGCTGCTACCTCCGCGGTCATCCAAGGCATCGGAGGCAGCAGCAGGGCCTACCGGAACTGCGTCACAATCGCTCGCCATTCTTTCCTATTTCTAGCACGCTCTCTTGCCTCTCTCACAACTAACCTCCTATCACCCAGAGCTTTCTTCACTCCATCCATCCATCCAAACCTTGGCCTTCCTCTTGTACTTCTCCCATCAACTCTTGCATTCATCACCTTCTTTAGCAGACAGCCATTTTCCATTCTCTCAACATGGCCAAACCACCTCAACACATTCATATCCACTCCAGCTGCTAACTCATTTCTTACACCCGTTTTCACCCTCACCACTTCGTTCTTAACCCTATCTACTCGAGATACACCAGCCATACACCTTAGACACTTCATCTCAAACACATTCAATTTCTGTCTCTCCATCACTTTCATTCCCCACAATTCCGATCCATACATCACAGTTGCTACAATCACTTTCTCATATAGAACTCGCTTTACATTCATGCCCAACCATCTATTTTTTACTACTCCCTTAACAGCCCCCAAAACTTTGCAACCTTCATTCACTCTCTGACGTACATCTGCTTCCACTCCACCATTTGCTGCGACAACAGACTCCAAGTACTTAAACTGATCCACCTCCTCAAGTAACTCTCCATTCAACATGACATTCGACCTTGCACCACCTTCCCTTCTCGTACATCTCATAACCTTACTCTTACCCACATTAACTCTCAACTTCCTCTCTCACACACCCTTCCAAATTCTGTCACTAGTTGGTCAAGCTTCTCTTCTGTGTCTGCTACCAGTACAGTATCATCCACAAACAACAACTGATTTACCTCCCATTCATGGTCATTCTCGTCTACCAGTTTTAATCCTTGTCCAAGCACTAGAGCATTCACCTCTCTCACCACTCCATCAACATACAAGTTAAACAACCACGGCGACATCACACATCCCTGTCTCAGCCCCACTCTCACCAGAAACCAATCACTCACTTCATTTCCTATTCTAACACATGCTTTACTCTGCAATAAACAAAAGCTGAATGTGAAAAATTTTACTTTACGAGAGAGAGAGAGAGAGAGAGAGAGAGAGAGAGAGAGAGAGAGAGAGAGAGAGAGAGAGAGAGAATCATGACCTCATACACAACCTTTTGGTAGTAGAATAGTAGTTTTTAACTCTTTCAACTGATATATAAAATAACTTTTTCATTGTTTTACATAAAAAAAAGAACAGTAATATTAACCTTATCGTGAAGTTCTATTCAGAATATCTTTATGAGCAATTTCTTCCCAAACAGCAACAAGACAAAACATTTGTTAATTTCAAGAAAGTGGAGCAAAATATCATTACTTAGAAATACATAAAAATTTTTTAACTATTATGATCAAGTTTGAATACATACTGCAACAAAATTCCAAATACAAATTGCAGTTTACCCTAAAACATAAAAAAAATAACTCCTACTTTCTCATTGATGAAAACATTCGTGTGGGCAAAATTTCAATACATATACAAGTGAGGTTTACAGATTACAATACGAAATCTAAAAAATATTGAATTTACCAATAACCCTTTTGCTTAAAAATAAGGTCGAAGAAACCACAGGAGTAAACATTATTTCATCTTAACCCTTTTACCCCCAAAGGACGTACTGGTACGTTTCACAAAAGCCATCCCTTTACCCTCATGGACGTACCGGTACGTCCTTGCAAAAAAAATGCTATAAAAATTATTTTTTTCATATTTTTGATAGTTTTTTGAAAAAAATTCAGGCATTTTCCAAGAGAATGAGACCAACCTGATCTCTCTATGCCAAAATTAAGGCTGTTAGAGCAATTTAAAGGAAATATACTGCAAAATGTGCTGGGAAAAAAATAACCCCTTGGGGGTTAAGGGTTGGAAATTTCCAAAGAGCCTGGGGGTAAAAGGGTTAACATTCTAAACCAATGACCAATATTTAAATAAATTTTACCATGTTAAGAGATTACCTTTCTGTTTCAAAATGCTAAGAAAGTTTTCAATGGCCTAAATATTGAGTGTAACATGCCAAGAGATTAAATTTTTTCAAATGAAATGAAACCTTTCAAATGACTAAATATTAAATGTAACATGCTAATTAGAGATTACCTTTTTGTTTCAAAATACAAAAAGCTTTCAAAGGACTGAATATTAACTGAATATCTACAATTATAGTGACAATATACTTATCTATAAGTATAAATATAAATATAATTAAATATAATTACAAAACCTATGGATATATACTGTATATATAAAAGAATTCAAAATATCTTTTGTAATAAATATATACTAACTCATTTGCTTTTTCCTAGCAATAATTCTTCATGTGTTGCATATTAAATATTTCACAATACATTAAGCAACACTGACTTCTATCATCTACACAAAACTCTACTGTTAAAAGCAAAACACATCCTGATATGAAAGGTTAACGACTATTTATTTCTAAGTTGTTTAAGATCAAAAAACTTTGATAAACAAAAACATATAAAAAGTTTCCTTAAACTTAAAGATTGGTTTGGTAAACTGATATAATGTCTGTTGTCTAGCGATCACTTCATCCATGAAATTACCTATAGTACTCAACATATCCCTAGTTTGAAAATAAATTATATTTGTTAAACTTCTTTCCAAAACAATATTCTCCCCAAAATACTTAAGTATACTTCTAGAATTCATTAGCCTTCAACTACTATAACGGTCCCTTTCCATTTCATACTACACAAGAACTAAATTCCATCTCAAATTTCACTACTGTATTTTATAATAAAAACTTACATTCTTTTTCTTGAACCTTTTAAACTTATTTTCCTTTGAATTTTCCACATATTTAATCACAACTCCAATTGGAAATGACCTCCCACTGACAAAGACTACTTTGCTCAAATAAATATTTCTTAATCAAATTTATATTACGAAGCACAGAGATCAGAAACATGGCCGATGGTACAGAAAAATGTTAAGACCTTTAAAAAATGGTTCATAATGCAAAGATTTATGAGTGGCATATGGTAAGATTATCACTTTACAAACAATAAACTGGGGGAAAACACGGCAGAGAACACAAAAGTGAGATGGTCTAGGCTTGGAATGAAAAGGGTGAGAGAGAACTTGTCATCAAAGCAGTAGATATATAAATTGTTATATAAAGATGAAGAAATAAAACCAGAAGGAAGGTCCATAAAATTCATAGAATATAAGACAAACAAAGAAATCAGGCATGTGTTTAACATGACATTACAGAACAAAGGTGATGGGGGAAAGAACGAATTTCTTAAGAGGAAAGCCAACACCTATTTGATATAAAATGTTGTTAATTTTGTTCAATTATTTCCCCGCACAATTGCAAGTCATGGCTATTGCATAAATGTATAGCTATCTGTACTATAAAAAAAAATATATCAAATTTTCAGTCTACCATTAGTGCTCATGTGAGACCTTTAGAATGTAACACAGAATCAGTAACATTACTATTAATACTATTATTATCAAAAGTATTATAGTTTTACTTTATCATTATTGGATCAAACATAAGTATAAAATTACATTACTTAAACTGTCATAACTGCACATCTAAACTATAGTCATTAAATTCCAAAAACAAAAGAAAAACAAGGTAAAAGACAGCATACATAATCAAATGTAGTTTATGACAACTTTCCAGCTAAATCATATAACTAGTAAACATGGAACAAAAAAGTCCATTTCAATCATAACTGTCTGCAAGATTTGAAATAAACTGTATTTCCTACACCGTGTTTTGATTTTTTTATTATCCTGTAGAAACGGGCGAAAGTATTTTTTGGAAGGATGAAATGCAAAGTCAACTAATGATATGTAAACCGAATGTTAAAATAAACCTGAAAATCCTAATATGAAAATTTAGTAAAGACGAACTGGAAAAAAACGGACATATCTTTAAATAGATTTTTTAAGCCACATAATATTGCTAGCTAGTGATCACACTAATTGGCAGATTTTATTCAATTTTGTCTATTAGCAATATTGAGTTATGAATTTAATTTTTTGGATAGCAATTTTCAAAGTTTATTTCTACATAAAGAGCTTGAGGGGGGGGGAGTCGGCGGTAAAAATGACAAACAATAACTGGAAACTATCAGCTCTCAACTTCTGTCGAAAGGACTGAAAACTACGAAGCTGGTGGTCACTAACTTGAAACATTATTATTCAAGATAAATATCTTGAAAGATGTCTCTTTTATAGATTCTTGAAGGGCTTAAAATTAGTCTACTTTGCATTTCAAAGTGTGTATAATGTAGTCCTATTATTATTCTCATTACTGCTACCCTAGTTGGAAAAGCAGGATGATATAAGCCCAAGGGTTCTAACATGACAAATTCGTAGATATTTTGTATTTTTCCTGACTATACAAACCTTAGATATTTAATATGGGTTATTACTTTCAGCATAGCTGAAATGACGAGCCATTAGAATTTTAACAAGGGTTTACTACCCCACCGCTAGTTAGCAGGGGGTAGGGAGGGTAGCTTGCTACCCCTTCCCCCCCTCACACACACCTGTGCTTGAGCTCACTTTGCTTAGAGGTAGGACTTGAAGGAGGATAGGGCTGGTGGGCAAGTTTGATTAAATAGCTAAGGTTTGTATAGTTAGGAAAAATACAAATTACCTACGAATTTGTCATTTGTTCCGTACCTGACATACAAAACACGCTATTTAATATGGGTGACTCACCCGTTAGGAAGGGTGGAAAGTCCCAACCAGTACTGGCTTTTGGCTTTGCCCAGGGACTCAGTATCTGAGTGTATCAGCACTGAACAATAAGGAGTCCCTGCACCTCGCTAGAACCTTGCTACACAAGGGCTGCAGCCTACATAAGCTGTGTGTAAAGGGATGAAGTGTGACTCGTTCTAGGAAGTTAACCTGTAGTCCTTTAGATGGAAACTTTAGGCTAGGACTCTCCCAATACCACCTCATAAGGGTATGGGAACGTGACAGTATTAGCTTAATACTAGGAACACAAGGAAACAAGGATTACCTGCAGTGGTTCGAGGTCAGCTGTGCAGAGAACCCAGGATGCTGCTTTCCCCAAGAGAGGGGAGGATGAAGAAAAAAATAAGGGCCAGACATACCTTTTCATTCATGCAGACTAAGACCGGGTAACAATGACCTCAACCCTCTGCTACTTGTCCATTAAGGAGCCTGAGGTTTTAAACAAGCTGTTGTGCAGCCACCACAGGGCCGATAGAGAACGTATCGAGCCTCCTGTGGGTCACGTCTTGCAGGTAGTGGGCTGTGAAGGTCGTCTGATGCTTCCACACCCCTGCTTGTAGCACCTGCGTCACTGAAAAGTTTTTCTTGAAGGCCAGGGACTTGGCTACGCCCCTGACATCATATGCTCTAGGGCGACGTGACGGAGGAGGGTCTGGATTCAGGGACAGATCCCAGACGTCATGTGCTCTAGGGCGACGTGACGGAGGAGGGTCTGGATTCAGGGACAGATGGATCACCCTACGAATCCATGCAGAGATGGTATTCTTGGTAACCCTCCTCTTAGTCCTCCCAGTGCTCACAAGCAATGCCTGCATCTGGGGACGAACTGCAGCCGTTCTTTTGAGATATAGCCTCAGACTCCTTACTGGACACAGTAGGAGATGGTCTGGGTCATCTGTTACAGAACGAAGACTCGAAATCTGGAAGGAGTCGAACCGAGGGTCTGGCACTCCCGGATTCCGAGTCTTAGCAATAAACTCAGGGACGAATCTGAACGTTACCTTCCCCCATCCCCTTGAATGAGCGATGTCATAAGAGACCATGAAGTTCACCGACTCGCTTGGCCGAGGCCAAAGCTAGTAGGAACCCGTCTTCCAAGTTAGGTGGCAATCTGAAGCCTGGCGTAATGGTTCGTAGGGAGGTCTTTTAAGAGACCTGAGAACTTAAACCACATTCCATGGAAGAGGTCTCACTTCCGACTGAGGGCAGGTAAGTTCATAACTCCGTATGAGTAGGGAAAGTTCCAGCGAGGAAAAAATGCCCACTTCTTTGAGCCTGAAGGCTAGACTTAAGGCTGAGTGATAGCCTTTCACCGCCGAGACTGAATGGCGCATTTCTTACCGCAAATACATGAAAAACTCCGCTATTGCTGGAATAGTGGCATCGAGAGGAGAGATACCCCTTCCACGACACCAATCACAGAAGACTCCCCACTTTTCCTGGTAGACAGATGCGGATGACCTTCGCAGGTGTCCAGACATCCTGACCGCAACTTGTTGCGAAAATCCTCTCTCAGCGAGGGGATGCTGGATAGTCTCCAGGTATGAAGTCGTAGCAAAGCTACGGCTTTGTGGAAGATGTTGTCATGTGGTTGCTTGAGTAGCTCGTGTCGTGGAGGGAGTTCTCTCGGAAGTTCCGTTAGGAGTTGCAGAAGGTCCAGAAACCATTCCGCGTGATGCCATAGCAGAGCTAGAAGGGTCATCGAAAGATTGATCGATATTCTGGTCTTGTTGAGCACCCTCCTCATCAGACAGAACGTGGGAAAGGCGTATACGTCGATGTTGTCCCACTGTTGTTGGAAGGCATCTTGCCAGATAGCCTTGGGATCCGGGACTGGGGAGCAATACAGCGGAAGCTCACGTTCAGCGCTGTAGCGAACAGATCCACAGTCGGGGAACCCCACAAAGTCAGGACTTTGTTGGCTACTAGATGATCCAAAGACCACTCGGTACTCACTATCTGAGATGCTCTGCTCAGACTGTCGGCGAGCACATTCCTCTTGCCTGGAATGAAGCGAGCCCATAGTGGAATCGAGTGGGCTTCGGTCCATCTCAGTATCTCTACTGCGAGATGGGATAGCTGCTTTAAAAAGGTACCTCCTTGCTTGTTGATGTAAGCCACTACTGTGTTGTCGCTCATCACCACCACAGAGTGACCTGCCAGGTATTGTTGTAACTGTTGAAGGGCCAGAAATACGGTCTTCATTTCTAGCAGATTTATATGGAGGCACTTTTCTGATTCTGACCACAGGCCTGAGGTCCTATGTTGCAGAACGTGGGGCCCCCACCCTTTCTTTGAGGCGTCCGAAAACAGCATCAAATCTGGGGGGAGGACGAGAAGATCCACTCCTCTTCGTAGGTTCTCGTCGTCAGCCACCATTGAAGGTCCATCTGTTCCGCAGGACCCATAGGGATCATGACGTCAGGGGAATCATAACCCTGATTCCACCGAGACTTGAGTCGCCATTGGAGGGATTTCATCCTGAGGCGACCATTTGGAACTAGACGAGCCAAGGATGAGAGGTAACCGAGGAGACGTAACCACGATTGAGCTGGAAGTTCTTCTCGTCTGAGGAAAGGACTTGCGACCCTCCTCGGCCTTGCTATACTGTCGTTTGATGGGAAGGCTTTGTGGAGATTGGTGCTTATGATCATGCCTAGATATACCAGTCTATGAGTGGGAAGCAGAGAGGACTTCTCGAGATTTACCAGATCCCCAGATCTTGGCAAAGTCCCAGAAGTTTGTCTCGGTGTCAAAGAAGGGTTGACTCCGAGTCTGCTAGGATCAGCCAGTTGTCCAGATAATGGAGGAGACGGATGCCGATCCTGTGTGCCCACGACGATATTAGGGTGAAAACACTGGTGAAAACCTGTGGTGCTGTGGAAAGACCAAAACACAGCACCTTGAACTGGTACACCTTGTTGTCTGGGCTGAATCTTAAGTACTTCCTTGAAGACGGATGGACTGGGATCTGGAAGTACGCGTCCTTCAGGTCCAGTGTACACATGAAGTCTTGCGGTCTCACTGCAAGTCTGACCGTGTCTGTGGTCTCCATGCTGAACGGAGTTTGCTTGACAAACCTGTTCAGAGCTGAGAGGTCGATGACTGGTCTCCAGCCTCCAGATGCCTTCTTTACAAGAAAGAGTCGACTGTAGAAGCCTGGGGACCCGTCTACAACCTCCTGGAGGGGCGTCCTTCTTCAACATGGTCTGGACTTCTGCTCGAAGGGCTTGCCCCCTTGCCAATCCCATGGCAAGGGAGCTCAACGACACTGGATCCGTTGTCAGGGGAGGTAGAGATGTTGTGAACGGGACGCGATATCCTTGACTGATTACGGAAATCGTTCAGGAATCAGCCCCGAGTTGCTGCCACCCTCTAGCGCAACTTTGTAGGCATCCCCCCACTGGTGGACATGCAGGGGGACTGCCAATCCTAGCGTTTGCGGCCTCGGCCGCTCTCTCTAGGATTCTTTCCTCCCCTGGAGGACTTTTTGCATTTCTTGTCCTTGACAGGAAAGGGCTTAGACACCGTCGTCTTCGCTGCAGCTGCCGGTTTCGTGGTCTTGGTTGGACGTGGTTGCTGGGGTGCTGGAGGTTTATAGGGCCTCGATGTTAGAGTCCCATGTAGGAGAGTGTCCTGGTTGGACTTCCTCCACCTCTCAGCCGCCTGTTCCACGTCCTTAGGCTCGAACAAGTTCTTCCCCATAACGGAAGAATGTCTGACCCTGCTGATCTCGGTACTGGGGACCTTTTGATGGAATCTCTCAGACACCACATCTCGACGTTTCAAGATGGTATTAGGCCAAATGTTTGAGACTTGGTGGGCTAGAAACTCGATCGTACGAGTGCCCGAGAGTAAAAAGGTCTCCATGGCCTTCCTGGTACTTTCTTTGGACAAGTCCTCTGAACGTAAAAGGATGACCCTAGCCAGATGTCCAGCCACGATGTTGCCTGCATGACACACTTCGCTCCCTTCTCCTGGCTATGGATCTCCGTCGCCGAGAACGAGACCTGTCGGTTGGAGAGTGACTCAAGAGGGACTCCCCTGGTAAGCTCTTCCAAAGAGTGGTGTAGGGGAAGAGCTTAACAAGTCTCCTCAACGATATCAAAGTACCTCCTCTGGACACAAGGAGGTGGGAGGAGTTTGTTGCCAGCGCTGGATCGGCTGGGGGAGGCAAGCTCGGAGAGCTGGGCTTTGACCTTGTCTCTGGCACTCTTAACCCCTTGAGACCAGGGCAAAGCCGCACTAACCTTTAGGGTTTTTGAGTCCCAAAGACTCGGTCCAAGACCGTGTCTTTGCCCTCACGAGGAGGATCTCTGGATCCGCAAACCCATTGAGATTCCTCATAAGGGTCAGAACCTGCCAGAACGCATGCTCTGACTCCTGCAGCTCTCCTCATGAAGGGCTAGCAGCGAAGTCTCCTGTCCCCATAGGCTCTTCTTGGGGGGACTCGTGGACGTTCTCCAAGTGCTTGGCTGGGTCCGGTCTAAGCCTTGAAGATGACTTCGGCACAGTCTTGGAGTCCTTCGACTCCCTCCTGGGAAGGATACAGGACTCCAACAACGATGGTGGGAGGCTCTTCTCCACCCATACCCGAGAAGACTTTCCAGCGCGAGGTGGGATTTCCCTCATTGGTGCGAAGGGGAAACGCCTCACCTCGCGTAACTCCCCTGAGGACGGAAAATCTTCGTCCAAAGGGGAAGGAGTGAAAGTCTGGGGGGGGGGTGAGGAGGCCTTCAAGGACTTACGAGGAGTCGGCTTCGCCCTTGGAGAAGTTACCACGTTCGACACTCCTCTCTTCCTCTTCAGGGGAGTAGAAGCTGCCAATGATTTGTGGCCCAACTCAGAGAGAACAGGCTTAAAAGCCTGCGTGACGCTCTGACCAGGGACCCAAACCAAGGCTGCTGATTGACAGCTGTGCTGTCAGAAACTCCCTCTGGAGGGAAGGGGATCGACCAATCCCTAGGAGGAGTTACCAAAGGGGGGTTCGCCTGAAAAGATGAAGGAGAATTAAAGTCCCTGGACCTATCCGGAATCTTCCCAACTGCGCCCAGATCAGAAGATCGTGGGCGTGCAGGAGATCGTTGGCGCGCAGGAGAACGAAGGCGCGCAGGAGAACAAAGGCGAGCATGGCGCACTTTAACAGGAGCTGCTTCTGCTGATGAATGCTTGTGCGCAGGTGAGCGTTGGCACGCAGGAGAGACCTGGCGCGTAAGGGACGTATGCACTAACTTGCGCATACGCCCTTGATACCCCGAAGGGACCGTTGCCTGTTTTACAACGGGATGCGTTGGCGCCCACAGCGCGTCAGCAGCCAGGAACGGCGACGGCAGGTCAGCAGGTCTGACGGGTGGAAGGTCGGCGTGTCCTTTGTAAGGACGACCTTCCACCGAAGGAGATCGCGAACAATCTGCAGAGAGGTCCAGGGTTGTAGCTGGGAGAGTCGGAGAACGATGGCGAGGTTCCTCTGCGGCGGACTGCGGTGACAATGAACCGAAGAGGCGCCTCCCAACACCCTTGTGAGGTGAAGGAAGGCCTCTACAGCGAAGAAGAAGGCGGGCTTTACGACTTATACGCCCTCTGGGGGCCATGGGGTCAGCGGGCCGACCATCAGCAGTCCTCCGAAGAGGAGTCTCTGTCAGTGAACTCCCCCGAGGGGGAGAATCACCGGCAGGAGAGACCGTTGGACTTAGTTCCTCCCTCGAAGGATGTACAGAGGGAGGAACTAAGCTTTCAGCTACAGCAGGATCATCACGGGCAGAGGTTTGAAATAACTCACCGGAAGCCTCTGCCACAACAACGTCGACGATAGACAGAGGATCAACTTCTGCTAAAGTCGGCGATTGTTTGACAGCAGCCCCCAACCAGATCATGTCAAACAAGGCTTCCTTGGAGGGCAAACCCTCAATCCCCAAGGAAGCCCAAAGCTGAAACAAATCATCATTAGTTACAGGAATATTTAAATCCTCCCCCAGAGGAGGAGGAGGAGCTGCCTCGCTATAGGAGGCAACTCCCCCTCCCAAAACCCGAGATTGGGCAACAGAACTATGGCCTACGCTACCACTTAAGTTTCTCGGAAAAAAAACGATCGAGTGGGAGCTTCGGAGGAGGTTTGGGCCATGGAAGAAGAACCCTTGGGATTTTCTCCTTTCAAAGAAACCTTCGAAGGAGAAATATCCCGCCTGGACTACTTCTGCCGACGCCGAGGAAACCTCTCCCACTGGGAGGTAGACCACTCCCTACATACTTTATTTATATCACACAGCTGGCCCCTACAATACGAACAAAGGGTGTGAGGGTCAGCATCGACCGCCAACATAAACGTGCCACAAGGGTGGTCTAGTAATCCAGGACACTTTCGCATAGCAGAGGCCAACTTCACACACACCTGTCAAAGGAAAAGCAAAAAGCATTAAATGGCTGTCAACGAAGGCGAGGGTGAAAGCGGACACATCTGACTACCGCCCGAGCCGAGAGCAAAGTGAGCTCAAGCACAGGTGTGTGTGAGGGGGGTAGCAAGCTACCCTCCCTACCCCCCGCTAACTAGCGGTGGGGTAGTAAACCCTCGTTAAAACTCTAATGGCTCGTCATTTCAGCTACGCCGAAAGTAATAACCCTAAATAGCGTGGTTTGTATTTCAGTTACGGAACAAATCTCTTTTATAGATTCTTGAATGCCTTAAAATTAGTCGACTTTGCATTTTAAAATGTATATAATGTAGTCCTATTATTCTTATTATTACTTGCTACCCTAGTTGGAAAAGCAAGATGATATAAGCCCAAGGGGTCTAACAGGGAAAATAGCCCAGTGAGGAAAGGAAATAAGGAAAACTACAAGAGACATTTAAGAATAACAAAAATAAATGTTTCATATATAAACTATAAAACTTGGAAATAAAGAGGATAAAAATTTCAAAATAACAAGAGGAGCTGAAACAAGATAGAATAGTGTAGCTGAGTGTACCCTTAAGCATGAGATCTCTAATCTAAGACAGCGGAAGACACTGGTACAGAGCCTATGTCACTACCCAAAACTAGAGAACAATGCTGTATAGAGAAAAAAATTGTTAGTTGCATGATAAAGAGATAAAAGAAATCTTATATCTATGTGGCATGATTGCAATCCTACAGAAATACATAAATTGAAAAATCATGAAATAATTGTACCCCTAAAATTAAAATAAAATATCATTGGTCACAAGGTGGCACTTTGCATTTCTTCCCTAACCACCACTAAACATGTGTGACTTATAAATGAAGACGCTTTTGGTGCTTCAGAAAATCTTGGAAGAACTTAAACTTCAAGAAGCAGATCTTGTATTCTATTGTCTTGCAACAAAACTGGTTGACAATTGAGCAGACTTTTCGACAAAATTTTTGTCACATAATTCGTCGACGAACTTGAAAGAACATTTCTTGGCTCAAAACTTTTCCCCTGATTTGCTGGCTTGGCCCTGTCACCTGAAAATTGCATTGGAATGAATTTAGATGTACTAAATTACAGCAATGATAACGTAATCAGATGTCAATTATTTTAAAACATATCTAGACATTCATAAGTGATGGCCCAATACATTTTCTCCCACATAAGGGGTTTGTAAGACAGAAAAGTTCCAACTAATATCATATTATGGTAATCCTACTGTAATTAGGATACCCTTAACAATTTAAAAGTCAATCTTAGGCATTTAAAAGTGCTGTATCCAATACTTTTTACCCATAAAAAAGTTTTTAAGGCTAAAAAGTTCTCGCTAATATCACATTAATCGTTAAGGTTAGTGCTTTCAACACCCAAACTTTGAGGCTAAAACTGAAAAAGGTTTGTTCAAGTCTTATAAGACAATAATGCTGTGATCGTTAAGTTGATATAGAAATGGAGTTTAACTTCGCTTACACAATGCTAAGTTTAAATTTGATAACTTCATGAGAATAAGATTGAAAAGAATACTGTTTACATTCAAGTCCTGCCAAGGGCACTGGTAGATGAACTCATGAGACAGTCAAGGCCCAAAAGCAAGGACCAATTCTTGAATTGATTACAAGAATTTTGGATATAAGGCTCAAGCAATGGGGCCTGGGAGTCCATTCATCACCCATATATAGGTGAAGATTAAAAAGAAAGCGCAGCTAGTGGCCAAAAAAGATACTGTACACCACCAAGTAATGCACTGATGGTGCTACTCCATTTATGAGAGATTCAATTATTTGGATATCCTTTCATTTTCATATGGAGTTTCAAATCCCATTTAAAAAAATCCTATCACATGCAAAACTCAGGTACATTTTCCATATTACCTTTTATCACATTGTTAAGTTAGTTTCCAGTGCTCTGTTCTAGCGAAGTCTCATACACCATTGCGTTGTTGCTATAAAGGTCACCTAGAAGAAAAACAAATACATTATCAATAACGTTTACTTAGTTATGGATAAACTAATTAAAAATTTACCTGTGTAAATAAATGATGCAAACAGATTTACTTAGGTGTTGATATACCATGACAGGAGTAGCCTACACTGTGCAACATGTATAGATCTTTATTGGGTCTTGAAATGATTGCTAATTCTGTTGGGTGTTATAGTACACAGGATGAATTTAATACTAGTATGAACCTTCATTGGTGTCGGCTATTTTTGGAGATTTAATTTCTACGTGCTAGAATGTTTTATGCATTTAGAACCGCAGAGCGGATCAGTTAGAAATTTGACAGACATTTTCTTAGCTGGGTAAAACAATTTTGTGAATTTTACATTAAAAGAGTCCTGAATAGTATTAAACAATGCTAAATTGATATAAAGTTGGTCATGTGTCCTATCAAAAGTAGTCACTTCATTATTGTTTGTTACCATGGATTACATACCCTATACACACCAAGGCCTCATTTAGCGTAAGGGCATTATAAAAAATCAAAATATAAACTTGACATAGGTCTGCAGAGAACCCCATGAAGGGAAAATCAAATGTACGATAAAAGATTACCATTAAATGTCTCTGTGATACTTGCCTTTAACATATTGGATGCATGTAGAAAGCTATTTTCTCTTCTCTCATCAGGTGTCTCTTCTGCTCAAAATGTCTCTCTCTCTTATTGGAGAAACCCTAGGGTAGGTCGAATGGTGCTCAAATTCTTTAGACATTTTTCCTTTCGAAGCGACAATGTATGCCATTATCTGCAAAAAGATATTCCATAAGTATATACACGTAATGTAATAGCTACAATATCTAAATTCCTTTCTTAAAACTGTACCCACAGATATACCTACCTAAGTCCATATAAATACAAATATATAGAATGGAAATCAACCCTTTTTCTTTGATCCAAAAATCTCTTGCACAGCAAATTATAAATTCTCTACAAAATTGACATTTGAACCCTATCAAACACACCATCCTGAAACACGTTCATCTTCAACTGATTAAGTTTAGGCAGTTTTTTAATATCCGTTCTCTCCGTTAGTGTCTCTCAAAGAATTTATACTAAGTGGCCTCCCCCAGTGTAATTTAGATATCAATAGTTAGTCTCCATAAATGACAATAAAATAAATATAATTTCAAAAGTAACTTATACTTTTCCTGGCTATGCAAACACCAGTCTTTAAAATAAGGAATGTCTTCATGGTACTTGAAAAACTCTTGAATTCATTAATGAGGTAATTAATGACAGGTGGACCTTGTTAACATCATGTGATGTTTGCGGGTGAATAGTTCTACCCACGTGCCAGTCAGACAACTTCTGACCTTCAACTCAGGACTGTGAGGGGTGGTTGAGATAAAAAGTTAAACTTAAAGACTCAGCTTTTTATAGCTAGGAAAAATAATACTTTCTTTCAAAATTTCTTTGCTCCTATGCATATACAAACCATTTGTCTTTTAAACAAGACATTTTGGTAATTAGTGGACAGGAAGTTCCTCCTAGAACTGAACTGACAGGTTCTTTTTCCTCCCTGGGAGTGTCAGTCTGCTTGGTCTCGTATGGGAGAAAAGGAGAGGACTCCAACTCGCTATCAGTAAATCACAAGGAATCCCTTCCCCAAAAGAGGATAGCAGTCTGGGATGATATACCTGGCATATGATGTTCAATAGGTTGGTATACAATCAACCATCCTCCTCCTCATTAAGGAGGGACGGGGGAGATAGATTCTAAAGAGTAGAGCTCGGAAGGAAGCATAGCACACCAGCATTGTCAGATCAAGCGAGTAACGGTTTGACAGTTTCATGACCAAGATAGAGGAAGGAGAGATTAAGACCAGATGGTCATTCTACTTTAGATCTCAGATTCACAACTATGCAATACCACAGAGAACATGCTTCTTGTCTCGTGAGGGACCTAGAAACCACACTGGTTACTCCAACAGGAACTACAAAACTAGGGAACAATATTACAGTGGAAGTTAAGACACTCACTGGGGATTACAACAAAGATGCTGGGTTTACAGCAGGAAGGAACCATGAAACCGGTCACACTTAGGAAGCACTGCGAAAGCAGCTGCCTGCTTCCTGACACACAGTACAAGTACTTGGTCGTACTCTTGCACGAGACCTTAAACGGGCAGAGCCCTTCATTTCTGCCTGCAGTGCATATGCTCATTCTCTTAAAGAACAAGAGCGGCTGTACCACAAAAAGAAGTGTACACTTAAAGATATGAATGTTCCTTGTACGTACCATCTCACCCCGTGAATGAATCGAGAACATACTGGGATTCTCTCCCCAAGAAAACGTACCCAGTACTGTACTCAAAGAAAAGGATTAAAACAGCCGGACGTGGATGCCGAGAAATACTTCTGTACTCTTTGGCGGCTGAGGACAAAGCAAGTGTTTCTTTATGCGAACGGCAACAATGCTTACCTCATCAAAAGTTCAAGTGGCCGTTCCCGGTTCGCTTACGTTACAGTGGAATTATTGAAGGACTATATTTTGTATTTGTGTAGGAATGAACTACAGCAAAGACTAACAAGTAAAGAAATAAATGAGAGGGTTAAGTAAATAAACAATGAAATGGAACCTTTCCTTGCCTGATTAATCCTAATCTTATGTTAATATGTATATAAATGCCCAAAATTTCTAGTAAAAATAAATTTCAACTGACTACCTACAAACATATATGTCCTCAAATGGATATACAAGTATATATTTTTTTAAACATTCACTAAAACTCTAATTTCTCACCTAATCGAAAAATAACTCTACGCTGGTGGTGGAACCTTAGTTGAACTTAATCAATATGAGTCTGGAATAATGAATCAACCATTTCCACACAATTTCTTTGACAACCTTTCTCGTAACTTATGAAAAATTTTCACAGTCACACTATTAAAACTATATATGTACCCTCATTACGGAAAATTTAACAGAAAAATTCAACAATTATCAATTAATTACTGAATAAACCCATTTTACTGAAATTTTTTGATAAGGAAGAAGCCAAAACAACCATGCATTTGCATCAATGTTCTGAAAAGCATATACAAAAACTAACGAATTGGAAAAACACAAAAATACATACGGTTCATGTGATTGGTGTGAAATTAATATACCATAATTATCAATAATCTACAAGTCAGTCAAAAGGGCTTTACTGCCATGTGGCTCGCTTCACTTGCAAATTTACATTTTGACGGGAATGTACCAATCAGGCAAGATGATATGGATATGCTGCGCACACCAACTTTGTGGGTCGCTAATATTTTTTGGTTAATATTCAATACAGTATATTAGCTTATAGCAAAACTGGAATTAGCTATAAGATATGGACATGTGCTACCTAGTTTGGTATTTTTCTTAGTACATTAGGATTAACGAGAGCTGCGACATAACTTGTCGATCAATTGAAATGTGAACGCTATTTTGGAGTCTAAGTCAATTGCTTTCGACTGGAAGACCGATTGTGGGTTACTTTGCACACATTATTATTATTATTATTAAATGCTAAGTTACAACCCTAGTTGGAAAAGCAGGATGCTATAAGCCCAGAAGCTCCAACGGGGAAAACAGCTCAGTGAGGAAAGTAAATAAAGAAAAATAAAATATTTTAAATATAGTAACATTAAAATAAATCTTTCATATGCAAACTTTAAAAACTTTAATAGAACAAGAGGAAGATAAATAAGATAGAATAGTGCCCGAGTTTACCCCCAAGCGAGATACCTCTAACCCAAGACAGTGGAAGAACATGGTACAGAGGCTATGGCACTACCCAAGGCTAGAGAACAATGGTTTGATTTTGGATTGTCCTTGTATATGCTTTAGACACCTTGTTTTTATACATATTTTTTTGCCTTTTTGAACCACTCAAGAGCTACAAAATATTTATGCTCAAGTTACCAGAGGTAATTTTACAAGAGCCTTTTATCCCCTTCTGCTTCAGACCCTATTATGACTATAGTCAATTTATTTTAACGAGGCATATTTGCACCGACTCGCAGGGGTGCCCTTTTAGCTCGGAAAAGTTTTCTGACAGCCGATTGGTCGGAAGTATTCGGACAAAAATAGTTCCGACCAATCAGCTATTAAGAAAATTTTCCGGGCCAAATGTTGGTGCAAATCTGCCTCATTAAAAAAAATTCACTATACAGTAGTCAGAAGATATAGCATAGTGGAGTTCAATCAATTTATAAATTGAATGTAAATTCACCTACTCTGGTCATTGATTCTATCAAAAAGGGTCTATGCTCAGTGAGCAATGGAGGAGCATAAACCATTTAGAAATTAGTGCTCAGGGAAAAAAGATACTTCACACAACGCTGCTCGAGAGAGAAAACGGTGTACGAGAGAGGTACTGTACTTCTGCCGTCATTAGTCTGTAGGCGTTTCACTAATTTTGGCATTAAATTTCTATTTTTGTTATTTTTGTTGTTTTTTTGAGTTTCGCTATTATCATCTTTAAAACATTGGTTTTTATTTGAATCCACCAAAAACCCGGATTCCCACCTGGGGAACCTGATTGAAGGTGGTCCACAGAAAACAATAATTTCCAATAATATAATAACACACTAACAGAAAAATGGGATTTTTCATGCAAAAAAAAACCTGGGTGTAGTCCACTGAAATGCTACCAAAATAATAGCAGAGCCAAACCGCAGACATATGATAGGACGCATGGAAAAATAAAGTGGTGGGCATCGCTAATACGGAGAGGGCCAAATATGGATGCTGCAATCTGAGTTAGGTTAGGTTGGAGTACCTTAGCGTAGCTCATATCCCTTCAATTTCCTTTCAAGTCATGTCCAACGGCCATGAATAATCAGTCGCCAAAAAACCATATAGGCTACAAAAGTATTGAAACTCTGCTTTCCCTTGCCACTAACAGAGACCAGTCAGCAAATACATATTCATACCTGTATCTATTTAAAAGTCAATAATTTTTCCAGCAATTGAGCAGTAGAAATAAATCGTTGAGAAGAGCATGAGTTGGACAAAAATACTATAGGAAAACAATTATATACCGTTTCCCCAGTATGTTTTCCCCACCCAAAAGCCCCGAGTTCCCACTGGGGGTCCCCCATTATCGTAGGATATAGATGTATATATATTCCTGAAACTATTCATTTGCAACGGAAACGAGTGTCATTTTTTAAGAGACCGTATTTTTTTCTGTAAGAAACAGTAGTTTTTTTTCCTAGGTTACATTACCATGGAATAATATACAAAATTACCAAAAATACTTGCTTAGCCCAGTCAAAGTAATGTTGATCCTCAAGTTACGATTTCAAGAAATCCCCCCCCCCCCCCACACACACACACACACAAAGGCTTTAACAGCAGACAGCAGCATCACAAAATCAACTCCATATATTTTTGACAAAACAATTTATGGGGCACGGAAAATATATCGGTAAGGACCGTAATTTTTTCTATAAGAAAAAGTAGTTTTTATACTAGGTTACATTGCCCTGTAATACACTACAATAATACCTATATATATATATATATATATATATATATATATATATATATATATATATATATATATATATATATATATATATATATATATATATATATATATATATATATATATATATATATATATATATATAATATTGGTATTTTAACACTACAATTTCAGGGGCACAATATATCTGTCCCTACTAAAGGATTTATTACTGTACCTTTAAGCCTGAAGTACACTGTAGAATGAGTCTTTAGGCATGACAGGAAAATAGCTAACATTATATATAAATTATTCTCCACAACCATAAACACAACCTAAGGTTATAAACCTTCATATTCGGTACTAAATAATCACGAGGTTATAACCAAGAATTTCACGAAGAAAATTACAACCTTCGAGGTAAGAATCAACAATGTATCTTCTCATTTCTTCTATACTCGAAAACGTTTAGTGCAAAATATGAATTATAATAATACAGAAATTTTATGTACACATACCATTGTATTCGGTCTTGAATAAATAGCAATGAACCTTAATCATCATCAGAAAATATATATGTAAATTGTCTACCATGATGGCCGCCATTGGCCAGGACAAAACACAGGTCTGACAAACAATAATTTTGCGATTTATAAGTAATCAACAGCAAATATGTCATATTTTGAGTGCAATGCATGAACAAAAGTAATGATGTTCATTAACAGAACTGCAGAAACAACTGAACTTACGTGGAAATACGTATGAAATATGGAAAATGGCGCAGGTCAATGAACGTTCACCAGATAATGGACAAGAAATAAATGACGAGTGACGACTGACATATGCTGTAGCGATGTTACTGAAGGAATGATGTCTGCCAGATGTACAAGAATAGCATTGTTGTTTTATTCATCATCTTAATATGCACAACTTTGAATATAAATACTTCATTTAATTTTATTATCAATATATTTTAGATTAAAACAAGCATAAACATTTCTCTCTGCATTAGGTTTAAAGCGTGATAATTAAGTAAAAGTGGTCAAAGGTACTAGGAACTTGTGGCAGCTTTTTCAAAGTTGAATTTTCCGGTGAATAATAAGGTTTTATTCATATTTTCAAAGAAACTACGGAATTAATTTTAATTTCTATATGTAATTTGGATAAATGAATAATTAGACACAATTTTCACAGAATATTAAGAGTAACAGCGCCTAAAATAGACATATAAAAATCGATTTAAAATATCTTTTAGCAAAACTATACGTCGACATATTTTTCAATAAAGAATATATTGTCTTAAGATTATATTTACTATTAACAAATAATATTATTGGTAGATATAAAGTAAATGTAAACAAAACTCTTTTTTTCTATTAAACAATATAAGATATAACTTGATATATTACATAAAATCAAGAAATCTTGAAGGGGTTTTTGTTAACAAGATTTGGTAATACAAAAAGGTGTGCCATTTAAAATGGAATATTTTAAAACCACGAAACAAGATATTGAAATAAATAAAGGCTTTTGGATTATACAATAACTTTATTCTATGAATAGAATGTTTATTGATCATTATAATAAGCAGATAGCTATTCGGAAAAGGCCTTAAAGCGTAGATGACAGAAAAGGGGGCGTGCCCCATCCAGTGACTGACAGCCATAGAGAAGCTGACATATATAAACAATACATTCAATTGTTTCTTTGCTTATAAACCTTCATTTGTGTACATTTATGCATCAAAATATTCATATATATCAAATTGCTCTTATATATGCTAAAAGTGTATTAAAAGTGGGAAAATATGATAACTAAATTATCATTAGAAAAGTATTAACTGAAAACTTTAAATGTAAACAATGAAGGAAATCGAAAAATCTAACCAACTTGTGGATATTTTTATAGTTTAAATGTATCAAAAGAAAGAAGATAAATCTATATATAATTTCCACATAAGAGTAGTTGCCAATATCAGCTAAAACTGATAAAAATAATCTAGTTAAAAACCTTTACTAGCAACGTAGTTAGGAAGTTTATCTTAGAATAAAACTATTGTTATATTTTCAATCAAAACTTTAAAAATTAATAAACTTCTGCAAAGTCGAAATAATTTATATATTTAATAATATAAACAAAATTTTATTGAATTTAATACACTATATAACTAGAAAATAATGACTTTTGATAGGGTTTTGGGTAAATATTATTGGTAAAACAAAAGAGCGGACAATACAAATATAGAGATTTTCGAAGCTGTGGAATGCAGACAGAATAAATAAAAGAAATTTATTAAAAAAAAAGGGCTATAATTCTATTTCAATCAATGAAAGCTAGGAAATATAGTTATTTATTCGAGAAAGCCATAAACTACAACTGAAAATATAAGAGGAACGGCCTTTCTAATGGAGAAGACACTATTTTAAATGCCAACTGCAAAATTACTGATTTACTATTATTATCATCATTACTAGCTAAACTACATCCTTAATTGAAAAAGGATGCTATAACCCCAAGGGCTCCAACAGGGAAAATAGTCCTATGAGGAAAGGAAATTAGGAAACGGATAGAATAGTGTGCTAGAGTATACTTGTATACTTTATTTTATGTCTCTCATTTCTTTTAATTTCGATACTCTGTCACTTTTAATGACTAAATTGGTAAGAAAGGATATCTTAGAATAAAAATTTAAAGAATAATGATACCTATTCTTTTTTTCCACCATTATCCATACATTAAAAGGTCGGTTGTCAGATGCGCCTTCTCCAATGCCTTCCATTAAAGGCATCCTACTCTACGAAACCTTTTCTCTCCATATCATCCTTCACCTAATCACCCCATCTAATCCTCTCCTCCCTCTTGATCTTCTCCCCATAACAGACTCCTCCCAAGCCCTCCTCACTCCCTCCCCACCATCAACAATGCCCACATCAGTAACTGGACAAAATCCCCACAGAGAAAATCCCACAAGATACAGTCCCACAGGACATAATTCCACAATGTGAAAAGTGGACAATATCATACGGCATGGCAAGGTAATGTTTTTAGTATTTTATTTATTTATAATTTAACAGTTCCTATCAATGAGTCACTCAATGTTGACGTAATAATTGCACAGCCTATCTCCCACTCACATGATTTATTCCAGTTATTTTATCCATATTTGACAACTAGAACATTATTTTTTGTTTTTGCTCACTTTTCATGATCTTGATCTTCACAAAGCTGAACTATTCTTCCTGCTTGTTCATAGGCTGTTTATTTTTATATTTTACCTCTATAAACCACTTGAGACATAAAAAAAAAAAAAAACTATTTCGAAACATTATATAATAACAAGACTTCGATAATATCGATTTAACAATAAACACAAACTATGCAGCATGATACGCAAAATACATAAGAATGTATATGACAAACTTATGTTGTAGGTCCTGTAGTGAGTAGGGTTCCCCTGCATGATAGGACAAGGAAAGCATCCTTTAAAGTTGAGTAATATGCTGCAAAGAGCACCGAAATAAAAACATTGACGTAATCGAATCTTTGATGGAAGACCTTTCATGATGAACAGACACCACAATTTACCAAAAGGGCAACTAAGTAATTGCAAAACATAATAAACAGAGGAACAAGACTAATAAAACGTGTCCCACATAGAGAAAGGATCATTCCTACACTAATTGAATTACGCTGGTTACTTACTTTACTTTACTTTGATGGCTGCTTTTCTGGTCCCATACAGCAGGGGAACCCCAGTCTCTACTGGACCTCCACTGTCGTTTTACTTTGTTCGTTCAGAGTATTTTAACGTTTCATATCGCGTATTGTTCATTTAGTTTTAAAGCAAGAATTGAGTTTAGAATATGTACAATAACCCATCAAATTACCAGAACCTCGTGTCCAATATATCTAAAAGAATTACTACATATTGTGTAGCCAACAATTCGTGTTGACACGAGAATAGTCACAAATGGTTTCAAATTATTGGAACCTGGATACATGTCTACTGTAGGCTCTTGAGCCTTTAAATATGCGGCCCCGGGACTATATAATAAGCTCCCCCTAGTCATCTGAAAGACTGAATATATTAAGGCTTTCAAGAGGAAACTGAAGACTTTCTTGTTCTCTAAGTGCTTCGATGGTTTAGATTTGACAATAAACGAGTGATATGCGGTGTGAAATGCTGAATGCCTTGGTATGCATATGATAAAATGACTATGAAGGTTAGGTAGAGAGTAAGGTTCCTCTACTGTATAGGGCCAGAGAAGCAGCCCTTAAAGTAAGTTAAGTAAACGATATAAAATGATATAACTCCGGATTAAGATCTATCTAGCTAACATTTTCATCAATATAGGATTTACCTTTTTTATATTTAGGTCGAAACTGGCGAATAAGGCAATATACCTATTGAAAAACCTATCAAATTTTGAGTTATAAATTATTATATGAATATCGGGCATTATAATGTATAGAGAGTCTATTCAAAATTCAAATCACACTGAACAACATCTTCGTAAATTATAACGAATAAAGACACACCCAGAAAACCTTCAAAGTGTAGGTTTCCCCTGCTGTATAGGACCAGAAAAAGCAGCCATTAAAGTAAACGTAAAGTATCTTGGAATATATAGCTCGATACGTAAGCTTTTCGAAACAACACAATCAAATGCTTTTAAGATATTGATTATCAAACTTGACTTTTGAATTAAAATTGTATCCCCGAGATTGTAAGAATACCAAACTTAAAATAGCTGGTAATTACCTTAAATGTTTCTTCTTAAAATAGGCACTAGCTACACAACACGTCTTCTCAAAATGATGTCTTTAGCTTCAATGACTCCTCGGTAGCTCAAGCAAAGAAGTCCTTCAACCAACCAGCGACCTCCACCACACCTAACAATTGTATCGCCTCTTTTCATTGGCGTTTTCAGCTACCAGCTTTGTAAAAAGATCTCCCATTGGTTGGTTGGACTCAAGGTCTTTAAAAAAGCATTCTCAAAAGTACAGGTATAGGATAGAAACAAATGTTTTTACGTTGCCAAACGTCACTTCATGAACACAACTCACAGTTTTTTACATTAGTTTATGCTCTATAAA
Organism: Palaemon carinicauda; assembly: GCF_036898095.1. NCBI lineage: Eukaryota > Metazoa > Arthropoda > Malacostraca > Decapoda > Palaemonidae > Palaemon > Palaemon carinicauda. The sequence continues at coordinate 14,366,123 of NC_090735.1, forward strand.
AAGAAAACGTTATTATGTTAAAAGAAAACGATACATTTTAAATGAGAAACTTAGGTATATTACTTAACAATACAATGATTATCGCAAGACAATTTAATTTTACGATTATCTTAGCAAGTATTTTTAATCTATTTCTTTAGAAATATTATTTTGATATATTTATAAAGCTTTAAGATATGATTATAACTAGAATTAACTCAGGATAAAAGAAATATATCGACATAGACACTGACATTAAACGATTTCATATAGCCAACATTTTTTTTTTTTTTTCGGATTTGGGTCATATGACACAGCGCTGGGAGGCCATTCAGAGTTAAGATACAACCAAGGGTGTCATTTAAATACACACTGCATGCCATCAGAGGTGTACTATTGGCAATAGCTCCGTAAAGAGAGTAATATTTTCTAGCTCTACTTGTATTCTTATCAGCCCTTGCCTAGTGTGTCTTGCGAATTAAGTTTATTTTATATACCAGGAATAATTGTTTATATATTGCATTCTTTATTGTACCTATGATCATTAATTTAATTAGATTATTAAAGCTAGCAATAATTCTGTTCCTAATGCAATGTATATTAAAGTCATAGTCAATGGTAGGAATTAAAAGCATGAATTCTTAATAAAATTCCATTCATATAAATAATGGTACACAAGTATTGTAACGATGGATGTTTTATAGATAATTTGAACCATTCTTTATGAAAGACTTTCATCAAAACCCATACTAGGCTACATTATGCCTGAAATATTTTAAAAGACAGACCACAGTAAACATGCTAGAAAAAAAGGAGTTTTGTTTTTCTTAGATTAATGTAAACTATAATTCTTCATCCAATTTAATTTTGCAAGTTACTTATAAGGATCTAAATTATACATTAATTCAGATCCATACATCTAATATGACACTAATAGACTTTTCTCTCTGCTCTCAGAGTTTTTAAATAAATACACAGCTTATCGTAGCATGGAACACTGTCTAAGCTACGGTTTTAAAACCAAGTTCAGCATCATTCTTGGTTGAATAAGATTCTTACATATATATCGCTAACCCACGTGATTTTAATTAATGTAAATATCACCTACAATGGCATTTAATATTGAATGTATATGCACTGTTAATTCATTTATGATAAAATGCTTTGGGATGGGCAAAGATTCTACAAAGTCTGACTTTTAGCATTGCCGTATCTTCAGAGGAATATATTTTACGAAAATAAAGATCATTGCACTGGCACCATAGCCTGTTTTAAATGAGGTAGCGTCGAGAAAAAAAAAAAAAAACTCTCAAGCTTACTCTCGTTCGTCAGATTGACAGTTCTTCTAAATAAGACATTTCCCGGTCAAGTGGACTCACTAAGAGTTACTAGGAGTGAATTTTTATTCCAGCTGTGACCAAGTTGTGGAATAATTTTCCTGATAGGGTAGTTGAATCGGAAGAACTTCCAAAGTTCACATTTACAAATTTTTTGTTTTGAGGCTGACAAGTCTTTAAAAGTTTATTCATCACATATCTGTTTTGATGTTACTGTTTTTAGAATAATGTTAAATTTTTCTGTTCATTTAGTTTTCCTTTCCTTGTCAGGGACAGTGTTAAAGTTTCCTCTTCTTCAGGGAAAACTCCACGTGCTTCGTTTATTGTGCCCCATGGCCCGTTAAAAATAAGATCACTTTAAAGTACAATGATAAATCTTTACTCAAAGGACACCAATACTGAATAACTTGTACGAGGGCTTTCCTTTCAGAACTAATTTTGGGTAACCATCTCTGTAAACTCCGTATCCTTTCCTTACAATAACCTACCTTCAGTTGGAGCTGCATTTCAGAACTTTCCCTTTGGATATAGTTACGAAATATTAACTTTTGGTAATAGCTACCACAACTTCAAATCATATTTTGTAAGGAACCCGACAATCTTTCAAAATGGGTTTAATTTGTACACGAACGGGCAAGACCAGTGCTTTTTATATAGCAAAAGTTACCAGTTTCTTTATAAATCAGCGTAATAAAATTGAAATTAAATCTTGCAACAAACTTTTGTTCACACATACAAAAAGAAATATAGATAACCATTGGACTTTACAAATTCTTAAGCCTTTAAACATTAACAATACTATCGTCGGCGCCCACTCGTGTCCGAGTTTTGGGTTCTGTCGTTAGCCATCAGCCTCCTATCTATGGGGTGGGTGCTCATGTCTGATAAATCGACAGAATGCCAGTAGCTGGGTATATTGTTTTGGGTGGTCGTGGCTTTGCAACGGCCACGCACACACACTTGGCCCACAACGTTTTCACCGCGGCTCAAGACATATGAGACAGGCAGCTTCTCCGATGTTGGTTGCATCGAGCTGCCGGGTTCTTGTTATGTCAAGGACCGCCTTGTTGCCTGCCCGACAGGCATTTCCCTCTTCCGCCGGCGCTGGGAAGCTCCGCCGTCGGGGTCTTGTTTTGTTTGATTTTGGAGTTTTCCTTCTCCTAGCCTTTGCCTATCTGAAATAAAGGAGAAGGCCTATAGGGGTCCAGTCTTGGTCTGGTCTCTCAGAACTGGCCTTAGCGGTATGGTTGAGCCTGCCAGGATGGATAAATTACCCCACTGCCATTGCCCAGCCCATCATTGAGACACTCAAGCCTCTCTACTGCAGCAAAGTGCTGGACCATCAGAGGGGAACAATACTATAAATTTACCACATTTTAGCTAAAGCGCATGAAACTATTTATTTAGCTGAAGTTAGGAAAACCTTTATTGAAAACAATTATACCAAAAGGTAAATTTTCAAAAACCATTTAATGTAATTAAAATAAGGACAAAAACTTCAAATATACCAAAAGAAAAACTTATAAAAACTATTCAATGGAATTAAAATTAGGACAAAAAAGTCTTAGAACAAGAAATAGTTCAATAATTATGTATTACGACTTTAAGATATCAAATTTTGACATTTTATTAAAGGAAAATTGCCAATAATAAGAGATATTTCAAAGGAAAAATACCAATAAAAACTTCTTAGAACAAGAAAACCTTAATATATATTCAAGTATTAGGAATCTTAAAATATCAAATTTTGACATTTTATTAAAAGAAAAATATAACTGAAGCTCTAAATTAAAACCAAGTTTTATAATTTAGACAAAATTTGTGATAGGAAAATATTTTTGAACTATAAATAGTTAAACATTAAAATTGCATTTAAAGATACAACAATTCCACAGATCTTAATATGGACCGAAAAGCCAAAATTAAAGTCTTGATCTACAACGTCTTCAATACATGTTCTACAGTAGAGTAAATTTAAAATGTATTTAAATTAATTTGATTATTATCAGTTAAAAAAGCTGAATTAAAATATACAAAACTTTCAGGTCTAAGGCCTGAACTACAAAGTCTTTTGATACATATTCTACAGTATCTGAAGTAAGCTTGAAATTTATTTATTAAATTAATTTGATCATTATCAGTTAAAAAAAAAAAGCTACTTTAAAATATACAAAACTTTCGGGTCTTTTGGAGTAATTTTGGCGATATGCAACAAGTCTATTTGTACTATTCAGATTTCTGGTTAATTCAATGGTACAGAGTTATCTTTTCATTTGTATAGCCGCAGATTAAGCAAGCCTTGGACAGTGAGCTTACACTGTTTACTGTTAAGGTCACGGCTGACTGAGGGCACCTACAGATTAGTCTGGAACTGGAACTAGGCACCTTTTAACATTTGCCAGATTAAACTGCAACTGGAACTCTTAAACTAGTCACCTTTTAACATATGCTAGATTAAACTGCAACTGGAACTCTTAAACTAGCCACCTTTTAACATTTGCCAGATTAAACTGCAACTGGAACTCTTAAACTAGCCACCTTTTAACATTTGCCAGATTAAACTGCAACTGGAACTCTTAAACTAGCCACCTTTTAATATTTGCCAGATTAAACTGCAACTGGAACTCTTAAATTAGCCACCTTTTAATATTTGCCAGATTAAACTGCAACTGGAACTCAAACTAGGTACCTTCAACAGTTGCCATAGTAAACTGAAACTGAAACTAGCAACCTTTTAACATTTGCCAGATTAAACTGCAACTGAAACTCTTAAACTAGTCACCTTTTAACATTTGCCAGATTAAACTGCAACTGGAACTCTTAAACTAGCCACCTTTTAATATTTGCCAGATTAAACTGCAACTGGAACTCAAACTAGGCACCTTCAACATTTGCCATAGTAAACTGAAACTGAAACTAGCAACCTTTTAGCATTTGCCAGATTAAACTGCAACTGGATCCACATTTATGACGGGTCCTGCGGGCACCAGGCCTTCGTCTAAAGCACACACTCCATTCACTTTAGCAGACCCCTCACTTGTCTGCATAGACTCCTTCAACACAGAATCCCCCACATTAGACTCATGGGGAGCGGCAATGGGCCGCTTCCCCGAAACAGACTTACCTAGTCCCCTACCCAGGGAAGGGGAAGGGGAAGGAGAACCGCTCTCCGACAGGACCGAGGGCGAAGTCACCGGCAACGAAAGGCTTGACTTCTTAGGCGACTTCTTAGAAGCCTTCTTCTTTTTCTTGGCGAAAAGAGCCCATTGGATCTCCGGCTAAGACTCACACTCCGGGCACTTAGACTCCGGGGAACACCTTTTCCCCCGACACGAGGAGCACATGGAATGCGGGTCGACCCCGGTCACCGAGAGCCATGCTCCGCAAGACTTACCCGCTTGAGCCCCGGGACAGCGATGCTGAGGTTCCATGGAAAAAGCGAACACAAACGACACACGGACACAAGGGAAAGGTGAGGAACACAGCGGGAATACGTGAGACACAATGTAAAGGAACACACGGGCACACGTGGGACAAGGGTTGAGAACACAAAGTAATCACGTGGGAACACAAGGTTAACGGTCGGGAAAAGCGAGAGAGAGCGGCGAGATGTTAACTACGCCGCGACCAGAAGCTTAATGGTTGGAAAGCGTGGTCACCCACATGACCTGGGTCGCTCCTGGGCGTGTATCCCTTCGCCCTGGAACGCCCTTGAGAGGCAGCGGAGAGAGAGACAACTACGCAAAATTCTTGGTCGTGATTAGAGATCCCCAGGCTCTCCTAAGAAAGTAGTTCGAGGTAAGTATTCTGTGTTGGAACAATTGCGCATTTAATTGCAAGGAGGCAAAACGATCATCCAAGAGCATTACAGTAGAGTTTGTTAATCCTATGTTTATATGCATATAAGAAATTATAGCATTTGTAACCAAACACAAACACAATGGTTAGGCATGAACTGATAAAGATTTGACATTATAATGCAAAACATTTATATACATTTTGACAATCAAAAATTATAATACACAAGGTTAGGCTAAATGATCAATATTAGCTTTATAATTATAAACACTCTCTTCATTGGCCCAGTGTTTATCTAATTTTGGACTTGAAAGCATCAAAAGGAAAAACAACAAATTCTGGAAGCAGATTATTCAATGGAAATAATCCTCAATATTTTGAAAGAATGAATTCGGCATCTGGTATGGATCTAGGCGATCAATTAGATCGAGTTTCTGCTTGTAAAAACGCTTATCCTCACCCGACAATTGTTTGACAAAGTCGCTCTCATTGTCCATATTGGCTGTAGCAGCCGCTATGTTTTCGCTTTGTATGTCCTCCAGCATGGCCGCCGGCGATTCCCAGTGACGTCATTGAAAGGACTCTATATAAGGGAAAAGGCTCGAGCCGTTTCTGTAGAACTTTTAATGAATCATTTACCTTAAATATAACCTTCCAAGTAATGATTTAGAATGATCAAGCACTCAGAAAACATAGTTATTACTTACTTTTATATATATATATATATATATATAGATATATATAGATATATATATATATATATATATATATATATATATATATATATATATATATATATATATATATATATATATATATATATATACCTTATCACAAAATATTGAACATGCTGCAGCTGGGTAGACCTCTTGAAATATCTGGAGCCTTTGTATATCAGCGGCCAGTTCTTCTCGTGTGAACATCAACTAACCTACGTTTTACCCCCTAGCCTAACCTACAAACCGTATCCCTAATTACCTAACAGTGCGACCCCCCTTACACTGCCGTATTCTAAGGTAGTCGTAATCATACATACAGGTGGCCAATATCATACATACACCCAAATATCTTAAAAAAAAAATAAATAAATAAATCATCACCTCTCAAGATACTTATAAATCAGAAAGGTGTCTATCAGGAAGCACATCAGTATCACAGCATTCGACAGATTGCCCCAAAAGGTTCCATTCATCCCTCAAAGGTTTAAGTGTAAGGTTCACAGCCTTAGGCATAAGAAGGAAGCCACCGGCTGCTAGCTCTATATTGTCAAATCTAGGAGCCGTCTTCATGTCAAAGGACAGGACTAGCTTGGATAATGCCACTTTCGCTTCCATCAGGGCAAAACGCATTGCTGAAATTGGAAAACAGTAATTATGGACTTTATTTCTAAATGCACAGCCATATATACATATACAATACAGTATATATATATATATATATATATATATATATATATATATATATATATATATATATATATATATATATATATATATATATATATATATATGCCAATAGACATACATACACACACACATATATATATATATATATATATATATATATATATATATATATATATATATATATATATATATATATATATATATATATATATACATATACATATATATATATATATATATATATATATATATATATATATATATATATATATATATATATATATATATATATATATATATATATATATATATATATATATATATATATATATATATATATATATATATATATACATATATATATATATATATATATATATATATATATATACATATATATATATATATATATATATATATATATATATATATATATATATATATATATATATGTCATCATTATCATCATCAGCCGTTACTAGTCTACTGCAAAATAAAGGCCTCAGACATGGCTTTCCACTCGTGTCTGTTTACGGTCTTTCTATACCAGTTTATACCGGCAATTTTCTTAGGTTGTCAACCCATCGTCTTCTCTTCCTTCCACTGCTTCCTTTGCTATTTTAAGGGACACATTCTGTTATTCTTAATGTCCATCTATTATCCATCATCCTCATTATATGTTCTGCCCATGATCATTTCTTTTTCTTACATGTAGTTAGAATATCCTCTACTATAGTTTGCTGTTATATTCATGTTTCTCTTCTGCTGTCTCTTAGTGTCATTCCCATGATTCTTTCTAAGCCTCTTTGAGTTGTAACGAGTTTATGTTCTAAGTCTTTAGTTAGGCTCCAAGTTTCTGATGCATAAATTAATACTGGGAGGGACCATCAAATTAAATACTTTTCTTTTTAGAGAACTATATAACTATATTTTCCTTCCTTTATTTTCACACTGCAGGTATTCATTAAAGCAACATAATTTTAAATTGTCAGTTAAACAAGGCATAGTGAGAGCTATGACCATGACATTCGTTTCAAATATTGGATGGGAAACTAGTAACAATCATTCACACAATATAAAACGGTAAATGGAAATTACTTACCTATGCAGTTCCTCGGTCCACAACCAAAAGGGATGTGAGTGTATGGCAAAATGTCAGCTTTGTTTTCAGGCATGAATCGATCTGGGTTAAATACTTCGGGCTCTGGCCAGTATTTCTCGTCGTGGTGAATACTCCACAGGGGCACCTCAACTAGGTCGCCTTTCCTTACTGTGATGTTCGTTCCAGGAACCCTAAGGGAATAAGAACATAAAATCAACCGGTTTAAAGGCTTAAAGGTCACTCATGAATGGCAGAGGCAAGGGACAGTGACATTGCCCTATCAAGCAGGACAAAGCCCTAGAGACTGATCATATTACATACGATCAGCACCCAAGACCCCTCTCCACGCAAGCTAGGACCAAGGAGGGTCAGGCAATGGCTGCTGATGACTCAGCAGATAGACCTATAGGCTAACCCACACCCCACACCCCTCCTTAGCTCTCAAGGATGGTAAGGTTGCAGCGACCAAAAAAATCAACGAGTTAGAGCGGACTCGAACCTCAGTCTGGCGTTCACCAGTCATGTACGTTACCACATCGGCCACCACAACCCTGATTGAAACACGGCGGTAGAGACCATTATGTTTTTTGATAGTTGGAAATGACAACAGCTGTTTTAGACTTTCCGAGAAAAAAAGTTTTAAACTTTCCGAGACATAACTTACTGATAGTCCTTTGAACACACTCTCTCTAAAATTGGAGATGGTGGATAGAGTCTCAGTGCTTCTGCAACAGAGAAAAATTATTATTGCTCAAACCATCCATAGAATTGTTGAAAGAGTACAAAACAAAATGAATTAATAAAACTATGCTGACATGAAACTTACTCTATTTTTCTTGAGATTGTATTTCTGCTCTGACAGCTTCTAAAACGTTTACAATGCTTGCAGAAGACTAAAATCACTTCCAGATATTTACTCAGAGAGTCTCTATAACGTTTATAATGCTCTCAGATGGCTCAAATCCCTGGTCAGAAATATCATAATTATTAGAATGATCCAAATTATTATTATTATTATTATTATTATTATTATTATTATTATTAAAACTATCAAGACTATTATAATTATTAAGATTATCAAAATTATGATAAATATTAAAGTTATTAAATTTAGAATCAGGGAAAATGTTTGGTGGGGTTGGGCTTGCCCGGCTGACGTTCTGGTGAGTATCTATTCTGATGGAACCGAAACTGAAACCAGTCACCTTTAACCTTTAACCTTTATCTAGAGACATGGTTTGCGGTAAATCTTCGACTATATTCGACATCCCTTATCAATTATGCAAAGCATATTCACTCATTAAAATGAAATATAAATGTGTGGAATCATTACCACAAAAATAGCATAAGTACTTTAAGAGCACTTAGGATTTGAAAAATCATAAAAGGGTATTATTATTATTATTATTATTATTATTATTATTATTATTATTATTATTATTATTATTATTATTATTGTTGTTGTTGTTGTTACTGCTAGCTAAGCAACAACCCTAGTTGGAAAAGCATGATGCTATTAGCCCAAGGGCTCCAACAGGGAAAAATAGCTCAGTGAGGAAAGGAAACAAGGAAATAAATGAATTACATGCGACGTAATAACAATCCAAATGAATTATTTTAAGATCATTAACAACGTTAAATTACATCTATCATATACAAACAAATTAAATTAAAAGTAATAACAATCCAAATGAAATATTTTAAGATCATTAACAACGTTAAATTACATCTATCATATATAAACTATAAAAACTTCATAAAAACAAGAGGAGAGAAACAATGTAGAATAGTGTGCCCGAGTGTACCCTCAAGCAAGAGAACTCTAAACCAAGACAGTGGAAGACCATGATACAGAGGCTATGGAACTACCCAAGACTAGAGAACAATGGTTTGATTTTGGACTGTCCTTCTCCTAGAGGAGCTGCTTACCATAGCTAGAGTCTCTTCTAGTAAATTATAGTTTTTATATATGCCAAGCAATAGTAATAGAACCCACTGATATGCATGTAATTAGTCATAATCATTAATCAAACCCTAGAGAATTGTAATAAACGAGGAATCTTGTTTTGGTAATGCCATAGCCTCTGTACCATGGTCTTTCATTGTCTTTTGATATACTCATCTTGCTTGAGGGTACACCCGGCCACACTATGCTATATTATTTCTCTTCTCTTGTTTTCATGTTTTTTATAGTTTATATATGAAAGATTTATTTTAATATTGTTACTTTTCTTGAAATATTCTATTTTAATTGTTAATTACTTCTCTTGTAGTTTCCTTATTTCCTTTTCTCACTGGGCTATTTTCCCAGTTGGAGCCCTCGGACTCAAAGTATCCTACTTTTCCAACTAGGGTTGTAGCTCAGCTAATAATAATAATAATAATAATAATAATAATAATAATAATAATAATCGTTTATATACCAAGGCACTTTCCCCCAAATATGGGGGTTAGCCGAATTAAACGAATGAAAAAAAAGGGGACCTTTCCTTTCTACGCTCCTCCTAGCCTGACGAGGGACTTAACCGAGTTCGGCTGGTAGTGCTAGGGTGCCATAGCCCACCCTCCCCAGTTATCCACCACAGATGAAGCTTCATAAGCTGAATCCCCTACTGCTGCTACCTCCGCGGTCATCCAAGGAAGCAGCATTGCCTACCGGAACTGCATCACAATCGCTCACCATTCGTTCCCATTTCTAGTACACTCTCTTGCCTCGCTCACATCTATCCTTCTATCCCCCAGAGCTTTCTTCACTCCACCCATCCATCCAAACCTTGGCCTTCTTCTTGTAATTCTCCCATCAACTCTTGCATTCATCACCTTCTTTAGCAGACAGCCATTTTCCATTCTCACAACATGGCCGAACCACCTCAACACATTCATATCCTCTCTAGCTGCTAAATCCTTTCTTACACCCGTTCTCACCATCACTACTTCGTTCCTAACCCTATCTAGCCGAGATACACCAGCCATACTCCCCAGACACTTCATCTCAAACACATTCAATTTCTGTCTCTCCGTCACTTTCATTCCCCACAACTCCGATCCATACATCACAGTTGGTACAATCACTTTCTCATACAGAACTCTCTTTACATTCATGCCAACCCTCTATTCATTACCACTCCCTTCACTGCTCCCAACACTTTGCATCCTTCATTAACTCTCTGACATACATCTGCTTCCACTTCACCATTTGCTACAACAACAACAGACCCCAAGTACTTAATCCGATCTACTTCTTCAAATAACTCTCCATTCAACATGATATTCAACCTCGCACCCCCTTTCCTTTCTGTACATCTCATAATCTTACTCTTACCCACATTAACTCTCAACTTCCCTCTCTCACAAAACCTTCTAAATTCTGTCACTTATCGGCCAAGCTTCTCTTCTGAGTCTGCAACCAGTACAGTATCATCCGCAAACAACAACTGATTTACCTCTCATTCATGATCATTCTCGTCAATAAGTTTCAATCCTCGTCCAAGCACTCGAGCATTCACCTCTCTCACCACTCCATCAACATACAAGTTAAACAACCATGGCGACATCATAGATCCCTGTCTCAGCCCCAATCTCATTTGAAACCAATCGCTTACTTCATTTCCTATCCTAAAACACGCTCATAGAAACTTTTTACTGCTTGCAACAACCTTCCACCAACTCCATATAACCTCATCACATTCCATATTACTTCCATATCAACTTTATCATACGCTTTCTCCAGATCCATAAACGCAACATACACCTCCTTACCTTTTGCTAAATATTTCTCGCATATCTGCCTAATTGTAAAAATCTGATTCATACAACCCCTACCTCCTCTAAAACCACCCTGTACTTCTTAGATTGCATTCTCTGTTTTATCCTTAATCATATTAATCTGTACTCTACCACACACTTTTCCAACCACACTCAACAAACTAATACCCCTTGAAATACAACACTCGTGCACATCTCCCTTACACTTATATAGTGGTACAAGACACGCACAAACCCAATCTACTGGTACCATTGACAACACAAAACACATATTAAACAATCTCACCAACCATTCAAGTACAGTCACACCCCCTTCCTTTAACATCTCAGTTCTCACACCATCCATACCAGGTGCTTTTCTTACTCTCGTTTCATCTAGTGCTCTCTTCACTTCCTCTCTTGCAATCTCTCTCACATTCTCATCTCCCATCACTGGCACCTCAACACCTGCAACAGCAATTATATCTGCTTCCCTATTATCCTCAACATTTAGTAAACTTTCAAAATATTCCGCCCACCTTTTCCTTGCCTCCTCTCCTTTTAATAACCATCTATTTCCATCTTTCACTGTCTCTTCAATTCTCGAACCAGCCTTCCTTATTCTCTTCACTTCTTTCCAAAACTTCGTAATAATAATAATAATAATAATAATAATAATAATAATAATAATAATAATAATAATAATAATAATAATAATAATAATTGATTATACATACCCATAATGCATGCATCGAGGAATTTGGCCTCCATGATTCCTTGGTAAGTCAGTACACCTTCTTTCTCAACAACTTCTTGTAGCTCTTGGCGAAGACGCTGTTGAATCCCTGGACTCTTGGATAGGAGGAAAGAAGTCATAGCGATTGCCGTTGATGTTGTATCGTAGCCAACGACAATAAACAACATGCTCTGTGCTATTATGGTCAAGTCGTTGAGAACTGTCGAAGACAAAGAGTAACTTTGAATACAAAATACGAGTTTTGTAACGACTTATTTAAATGATCACTCGGGCACGCTGTTCTATCTTATTTAATCTAGTTTAATTACTTGCTAAGCTACAACCCTAGTTGGAAAATCAAGATGCTATAACCCCAGGGGCTCCAACAAGGAAAATAGCCCAGTGAGGAAAGGAAACAAGGAAAAATGAAACATCTCAATAACAGTTTTTTGTTTTTTCAAGTTTTTATAGTTTTTATATGAAAGATCTAATTTAATATTGTTACTGTTCTTAAAACATTTCATTTTGATTGTTCATTACTTCTCTTGTAATTTATTTATTTCCTTGTTTTCTTTCGTAACTGGGATATTTTTTCCTTGTTGGAGCCTTGGGCTTATAGCATTTTGCTTTTCTAACTAGGGTTATAGCTTCGCTTCTAATAATAATAATAATAATAATAATAATAATAATAATAATAATAATAATAATATGGAAGATTGTTAAAAAGAAGAGTCAAGTTATAAGAGTATGATCTGCATGAATAGCTTAAAAGCGCTTGAGAATATCATTATGTTCGTATTTCCAATAATAATGTTACCTTACAATAATTTCATCAATTCAATTCAATAAACATATTCAGTTCCTTCAACAAGAAACGGATGGTTTACATTTTCAGATCATGTCCAAACAGACTTCAGATAATCTCTTTGGTGTTAATCAAAGCTAATAATAACTTTAATGTCTTTGATTAAAATTTTCAGAAACAGGGAGATAGTTTAGATAAAAGCTTAATAGGAGATTTAGCTCTACTAAACCAATTCTTCACATTTTCACTAATAAAAGAAGTTTTTAGCAAATTCATTCTCAACTAGGGGGGCACTCAGTAGAGCGCAGAACTCTGCTGCGGCAGCTCATTTCTGAACCTTTTGGTCGACCTTGACCTTTGATCTTAACATGTATTAATTGGCGTGGATTTTCATGTACTCAAATATGAACCAAGTTTGAAGTCTGTGTCAACGATGTCCAAACTTATGGCTGATTATATAAATTGGACATTTTGCTGGACCGTGACCTTGATCTTTGATTTTGACCTTCTAAAACTTCATAATTTCCAGCTGTTTACATAATAGTTAATCCCAGCAAGTTTCATTATTAAACGATTAAAATTGTGGTCAAGAAGCTGTTAAAAAACAAACACACAAACACAAACATTGGCGAAAACATAACCTCCTTTCAACTTCATTGCCGGAGGTAACTTTATCAACGAACCAAGAGTCAATTCATCTAGGACATTGTCCACATAATCATGTAATGGAAGAAACAAGGCAAACCCTTCACCTCAAAATGATTCTTTGCCATAAATTCTGGCAATAATAAAAAGGACCATACAATCTTCATTGAAGTCTACCTCTAAAGAAAGAGCTTTTAATATGCCAAGATAGGGATATGAAGAACGATTTCCACAGACATCTTTCAAGTTTAAACTATATACCAATTGGTTCAAAAGAAAGACTTCTGAAAAACCACAGGAAGACATCCAAATACAAATCATTTATTCAGATGCAAGTGGCTTTTCAATAACTAAAGACCTGATAACATCCTTCATGTCAGTGATATTGGAAATGTCCAACTTAATATGCTGAAGAACTGAAGTCAACATTGACCTATAATCGGTCACAACTGCCATGGAATTTTTTTCTGTTACAATCAAATACCTTAAAGAATTAATCATATTATCCATAGTAGCCATAATTGCTAAAATTCCTTTAGATTTTTACAATGTAAAATAATCCTTTAATTAATGTTCATACAAACATTTCTACATCATGTTTTATAAAGCTACTAAAGAACTTTGAAAACCTCTTTGCTCCTTATGAGGAGGTAGAGAACCTCTAAACAGTCAAATAATCTTCGTGTGTTATGATAAAAATGGCTTTAATGGAGTTGTCTGAGTAAATAATTCCTGTTTAACAATCTCTAAGAATGATACACTATAAAAGACTTCATGTCTGTGAACCACTTCCTCTGTGGCCAACAAAGAGCTACATGAACTATCTTAGTTTTGAGTGATGACTATTTGTTTATTACTGGATTTGTCATGAGGAATGGTGGAAATGCATAGAAATCCACATTCAACCATTCCTGTAATATGGCCTCCACTTGTCTTCCACATTTTATCCCACTTACAGGCTGCCTTGGGCAAGAGCCCGTGGCCTGCACCTTCAGTGCAGGTCATTGTAAAACGAACGAACGAATGCCTCCCCTGGCTATGATCAGTGAACAAAACACACCTAACTTTTAATGGAGGTAGGTCACATATAAGGCGATACTTGACCGTCTCCAAACATTCCGTAGGGCACACATCCTAAAAAATCTAAGTACATAATGATAATTCGGTGGGCAAAAATCGCTGGCACCTGTTGACATGGCAGGGCATTCAGCTTTCATGGAACAAACTGAGGCAGTAGAGTGATATGCCTTATTTCCACCCAAATACAATAGATACTGGCCTGTAAGAAACAATGTCTTTGACCTTGTTTCTCATTGCTTTCTGATGTGCGACAGGGCTGTGGCGTTACCTTCTTGAAAAACTACTTTTTTTCCTATCATAAAAGATTGCTTGATGATGACTTTGAATACTGCCAGACATTTTAGATAATCTATTTGGAACTTTGATTCTTCTGTGTTCCACAGCCCTGACAGATTTTATGGTAAAGTTGTTACCCAACCTGAAATGGTACCGCTGCAGAGGAGAGATATCGAAAATCTTGATGTTGAGACATATATTGTACCTTGAAGTGAAAGGTTCTTGTAATCTCATCAATTTAAAACCTTATCTCGATCTTTGAAGATAGGAATCGAGCTCTTCTTTAGCAGAGAAAGGATACCTCAGTAACACTAGAAATGAATAAATAATATTCACCCTGGCCCCTAAGGCTGACATGCTCATGACTATACAATATATGGATACATGTATCGTCACATGATCTGGCTCAGGCAAAGCAGTCAATAGTGAAGAAGTAGCAAATATCTAGGCATCACTGACTATGAATGGTGTACTAGGCATATCTAACATAGATGCCTTTGTATCTTTCGAAGTATGGTCAGTTTGAGTCTCTGGTGCATTGTCCTGAATAGGATCAAACTCGTGAAGAAAAAAAAAAATTCAAAGGCACATAAACCACAAAATCTGGTAATAAATGTCAAAAGTAACTTGTAACTGACAAGATACCTTATTCTAAATATCAATTATCAAATATTCATATTTCATATTTGCACTCGTACCTGTAAAGGTAAGCCGTAGCGTGTAACCTTGATCGTCTGACAAAGAACTGAGATTTTTTTTTTTTTTAATCTATTATCTATCCCACATTTCTCCCTTTCCTCTGCCTCTCATTGATGACCCTGTAATGGGAATAGCAATCAGTCATTATATCAAAGCCACAGCAGCAAGCGGTACCTGTGGAGTGTGGATTATTATTATTATTATTATTATTATTTGCTAAGCTACAACCCTAGCTGGAAAAGCAAAATGCTATAAGCCCAGGGGCCCCAACAGGGAAAATAGCCCAGTAAGGAAAGGAAAGAAGGAAAAATAAAATATTTTAAGAAGAGTAACATTAAAATAAATATTTCCTATATAAACTATGAAAACTTTAACAAAACAAGAGGAAGAGAAATTAAATAGAATAGTGTGCCTGATTGTACCCTCAAGCAAGAGAACTCTAACCCAAGACAGTGGAAGACCATGGTACAGAGGCTATGGCACTACCCAAGACTAGAGAACAATGGTTTGATTTTGGAGTGTCCTTCTCCTAGAAGAGCTGCTTACCATAGCTAAAGAGTCTCTTCTACCCTTACTAAGAGGATTACGAGGATCATTTTAAAATCCGGTTAATAAACTTGTGTCACAGACTTTCGGCAATTCCAAATAATATTTCAAAAGCAATTAAAAATATATCGTAACTGTCAAACAGATGCCTAGCAGGGAGACCTAGGCTACTGTGTTAGAGGGTTAGTTTCTTTAGGTTATTTTTCTCTTATAATAAAAGCTGCTAAAACTAATGGCATTATATATTTGCGGAAATATTTAGCAAAATAATGAGCTTCACATGACAGCTTAAATATTTACACTCAATTTTTATAAATATCGAGTGATTGAAAGAAATCCCAAGCTTCTGCTCCACTAAAGGAATGTAGCTTACTGATGCAGAAGGCATTTCTAAAGTGCTAGTAGTAAAACAGGCTAAAGAAAATTGGCATGTGACAAGGAACCACTGCAAAGGCTTACCTTTATTAATACTTTTAGCATTTTGATAATCCTTGATGAATTTGTTAAAATAAATGTTTGCGTATTTGTTACTAAATTTTAATGGAAGATATCCAAATAGAACCTTTTGAATATTATATAATCTTTAAACCCCAAAATCTCTTGTAAAGATAATATCAAAGAATATAAAGAACTATAAACCTTGTTCCACCTTCTAACTGAACGTTTTTAAACATACTATAGATACTTTTTTTTTATTAAAGGATTAGATTACAATAGGATGTTTTTAAACAAGGAATGGATTTTCCAACTATAGGTCAGTTCTCAAGAATTTTTATAATTTACACAAAAACATAGTTATACTGTGTAAATGTATACCTTTATATCCATTTAATTACTCTTGGGTAACAGCATGAGATATCTTACCTTTTGGTTTGGTCTGATCTTCAGAGTCCTTTTCTTCACTGGCCTGTGCCTCTAGGAGCAAGTCCAAGAAATCCCCCCGTTTGTTTTCCTTCCTTCTCGCAGCAAGAGTCTGTTCGGCGACATTTTGG
>NC_090735.1:14385767-14425767 GCF_036898095.1 Palaemon carinicauda
TGGGTTATGAAAAGTGTGGGTGGAATAATCCATCTCGTATGAGTATGGCCATTATCCCCGTTGTTTTTAAAGTTCCTATGATTTAGATAACGTTGAAGATAGGAGGCATCACTAGAGCCAAGTTAAAAAAAAAAAAAAAAAAAAAAAAAAAAAAAAAAAAAAAAAAAAAAAAAAAAAAAAAAAAAATTAATTTTGTAGGAAAGGTCTCCTTCATCCCATATTCTTTTTTTTTTTTTTTTTTTGAGTGGATAGGCCTACCCTCGTTATGTATTGGAATTCCTTAACCCTGGAGAAGCTTTCTGCACCTTTTCATGGTTCCAAAAATGATCTTTAAGCTTTAATGTATGAGTACATCGTCGCAAAAGCTTAAAATTTTAAATCATAATTTTGTTGTTTCAGTCTAAGGGTGATTTGAAACCTAATCTTATCTGACGAATATATCATGAAACGAAATAAATTATTGATTTGAATGACATCTAGTCTAGAAAATGAAAAAAAAAAAAAAAAAAAAAGACATTCGAAAGCGTTGTGATAAAAACATCGCTTTTAAATAAATCTTATTATCTATTTTATGTAATATCATCAGTTATTTTTAATTGATAGTTATGGAATTGGTGTTATACGTTGTTTCTGACATGTGAGATTAGACTAAAAAATGTGTTTCTTTGTGATTTTCTTTTTGTTGAATTATTCAAGACGGAAGATATATTTAAGATTAGACTAAAAAATATGTTTCTTTGTAATTTTCTTCTTCTTCTCCTTCTTCTTCTTAGTGAATTATTCAAGGTGGGGGATTAATTCTAAGTATTTTCTTTTTAGTCGATAGGAAGAGTGATTAAGATTAGACTAAAAAATATATTTCTTTGTGATTTTCGTCTTAGTGAATTATTCAAGGCGGAAGATATAATTCTAGAGATTTTTTTTTTAGTCGTGAGAGAAAGAATATTACTCAAAATCAACTTTCCTTCTCCTGATCGAGTTTGTAATATATGAACCCATAGGTGAGGTTATTTCTGATTTTCTAATATATAGTATGTAGTATTCATTTAACTAAAAAAAAGTCTAATTAAGAAAGTAAAGACCACGCGCGTCTGTGTGTAGGTAGGCCTACTCGTGTAAACCCTACAAGCATTAGCTCAACCTAGAGAAGACGTAGCCTTCATATTTTTTAACTGGGAATTAATCTTGAAACTGTACTGTATAAAAAGGAATTCCTTCTACACAATCACTATTATTATCATTATTATTATTACTAGCTGAGCTACAACCCTAGTTGGAAAAGGAAGATGCTATAAGCTCAAGGGCTCCAACAAGGAAATGTAGCCCAGTGAGGAAAGGAAATAAATAAACGATATAACAAGCAATAAACAATTAAAATAAAATACTTTAAAAGCAATAACAACATTAAAACAGATGTGTCATACACAAACTATAAAAAGACTTAGGTCAGCCTGTTCAACATAAAAACATTTGCTGCAACTTTAAACTTTTGAAGTTCCACTATTTCAACTACCCGATTAGGAAGACCATTCCACAACTTGGTCACAGCTGGAATAAAACTTCTAGAATACTGCGTAGATCTACAATCAACCGACCTTATTGACTTTACACATTTCAATGCAGCCCCCTTCCTTAGAAGACTTATTTTCTGTTCTCTTCCTTTGAAGGCTTAATCACTTAACTGAAGGCTTAGACTGCATAAATTTTCACTAAACTGTCTTTGAGTGTTTCTTGTATGCTTACAAGAAACGCACAAAAACTACATGCTACTAAGAATCCTAAACATGCACTTGATTATCTCCCACTCAGGTCTAAGCCATGGAAGTGCAATATTTGCTCGGGACAAGTCTATTATCCAAAATAGCATAGATATAGCTGTTGTGTTGGGGCAATTGAGACCTTCAGGCAGACTCTGAACACATAAACATCACGTCAGTTTATAAACCACCACATACACCCTTTGCACGGCCTCAAACGAACCATCCTGACAATAAAGCAGTCCTTATTGTAGGGGACTTCAACAGCCACAGTACCATCTGGTGCTGTGACCAAAATGACTATATCTGAGAGGCGGTGGAGGAGTGGGCCATGCCACATGACCTCACCATCTTATATGACGCAAAGAACGATGGATTCTTCCAAAGTGCACGTTGAAGAAGAGGGTACAACCTAGACCTGGCTTTTGTCTCCTCCAAGCACCACCAAAACTTTGCAAAAACCATATATAATCCAATTTCTAAATATCAACAACAATGACCATAGAAATAAAGCTTGTCATCAAACCTAGGGAGACCAATCACCAAATACCCAGATTTAAACCCCACAAATAAAATTAGGAAGATTACTCAAGTAATATAAAAGCAAAGATATCGAACACACCTCCTGACCCTCAGCAGTATGAGATTTTTCAATTATTAATGTGGAAGACTGCAAAGAACAACATTCCTAGAGGCTGCAGAAATTCTTGCAGCCCTGGCCTTAATGACCAAAGCATAGACTTGTACCAAAGATACATCATTTCAGCCTTCAAAAGTCCTTTGTTGGATGTAGGCCTTCCCCAGGTTTCTCCACAGACTTCTATCACAAGCTATTCTGTGCCACTGTTGCTTATGTTGGTCTAAGTCATCTCGCCAGCGGGTTTTTTGTCTTCCTCGGTTTCTTGTGTATCCTCGGGGTGTCCAGAAGGTTGTTCGTGATGTCCATCGGTTGTCTGTCATCCTGGCAATGTGCCTTGCCCAGTTCCATTAGAGCTTGCTAATGGTTTCTTTGAAACCAAAGATACATAGAGGCTTAAAATGAAGATTCCTTTGCCATCAATACAATTGAGCTTGGAGGATCTATACTTACAGTAGGTAGTAGGTTAGCCAGGGCACCAGCCGCCCATTAAGATACTACCGATAGAGAGTTATGGAGTCCTTTAACTGGCTAGACAGTACTGCATTGGATCCTTCTCTCTGGCTATGGGTTTTTTCCTTTTGGCTACACATACACCGAATAGGTTGGCCTATTCTTTATAGAATCTCCTCTCTCCTCATACATCTGATAACACTGAAATTACCAAACAATTCTTCTTCACCCAAGAGGTTAACTAATGCACTGTAATTGTTCAGTGGCTATTTCCCTCTTCGTATGGTAGAAGAGACTATTTAGTTATGGTAAGCAACTCTTCTAGGAGGACACTTCAAAATCAAACCACTGTTCTTTAGTCTTGGACAGTGCCATAGCCTCTGTACCATGGTCTTCCACTGTCTTGGGTTAGAGTTCTCGTGCTTGAGGGTACACTCGGGCACACTTCTATCTAGTTTCCCTTCCTCTTGTTTTGTTAAAAAAAATTTTCATAGTTTTTATAGGAAATATTTTTTTTTTCAATGTTACTATACTTAAAAATATTTTACTTTTCTTTATTTCCTTTCCTCACTGGGCTATTTTCCCTGTTGGGGCCCCTGGGCTTATAGCATCCTGCTTTTCCAACTAGGGTTGTAACTTAGCATTTAATAATAATAATAATAATAATAATAATAATAATAATTAGTAACTAAACTATAACCAAAATCAATTTGACTAATAACAGCAAAAATGGTTGGGCCATCATAAAAACAACTCTGAAGATCAAAGCCAGCCAAGAATAGCCAGTCAACCACAGCGAAGTGGCTCACCAACTCTTATTAATGGAAAACCAAATAAAAAAAAAGAAAGGGGATACTTAACGAAAATGAAAATGGACATGTAACAAGCTATGTCTGAGAATAACCAGGATTGCCTACCCTTCGCAATGCAAGAACAGAATATGGCAATGAAACTTCTTAAAACTGGGGAAACAATCGGATTAGATGGAATTACAGTAGAGATGATCCTACACTTTGGAAATAGGACCAAAGAATGGCTCCTAGCACTATGCAATAAATGTGCAACAGCCTATCAAACACCAAAGGTATGGAGAGGAGCAAAAGTAGTAGCTTTGCTAAAACTAGGTAAAAACCCTTTGTCTCCTAAAACTTACAGATCAATACCACTGTTGCATCACATATAAATCACATGAACACGTGATGATAGCACCAATATCTCAAAATATCGAAGGAAAATTATCATCTGAATAAGCAGGCTTCTGAACAGGCCAATCATGCTGCAGTCAGGTTCTGAACTTAATCTATGGACTTGAGAAGAAACAAATTACTGGGGCAGCCTTTGTAGATCTTACAGCTGCACTCCTAAAAGAGGCTCAAATAGTTGAAGATGCCAACATAATAAGAATCATAGAGTCAATCCTTGTAAATTGATGGTTCTTTGTAGAAATGGACAAGAAAAGCAGGTGAGACCCAAATGAACGGTTCCCCCGGGGGTCTGTGCTGGCTCTCATTTTATTCAACATTCATACAAATGACCAACTAGAGTTTCAGGATATGCAAAGATTCATATATGCAGACGACCTATGCATTGCCACACAGTCCCAATCCTTAGAAGAAATAGACGAGGGACTATCAAGGACTTTATCATCTCTCTCAGTATACTATACAAAATGGCACCTCAATGCAAACCCCTGCAAAATGCAGGTGTGTTTATTCCCCCTTAACAATGACGAAGCTAACTGGAATCTAAAGATCATGTGGGAAAATAAAGAATTAGATCCCACCCATATCCAGAATATCTAGGTATTACTCTTAACAGAACTCTTAGCTTTAAGGGACACACAAACAAAGGAAAAATCTATCAACAAGAAACAACTTGCTTACCAAATTAGCCTACACAAGCTGGTGAGCAGATCTAAAAACTCTCAACAGCTCTAGGCTAGCATCTTGCTATTCTACTGCAGAATATTGTTCACCAGTGTGAGAAAGATCATGCCACGCAAAGAAAGTGAGTCCAGAGCACAATAGACCATGTCAAATAATCACCTGCACATTAAAAGCAACACTACTATCATCTCTTTAGACTGGCCAGTATACACCAACTTAAATTCGATCAGATGGTATTGCCAAAAATAAAATGGTCAAACAGATGAATGATCAAAGGCATCCACTTCATGGTCATCAGGCAACAATTCAAGAAAGAGCTTCATGGCCATGGGGGAGCCTGAACATTTAAACCATGCTACCTACAGATTGATGAAATGGAGGGAGCGTGACCGTAATACAACCAATGAAGCCTTACCTGACCCTAACAAACACCTACCTTGTGGAGCATCCCTTAACAGAAAGGAGTGTACCACCTTAAATAGAGTAAGATCTAAGGTTGGGAAGCCAGAAGCTAGACTTTAGAAGTGGGAATATGTCACCAATGCATTATGGCTATTGTCCCTGTGGTGAATCACCCAGACCATGTACCACATCACCCTTTGCTGCCCACTGGGACCTGCATGTTCTCATGTATATATACTGGAAGAAAATGACAGCCATCCATCGGATACACAAGGGGTGTGATAAGATATGATGATGAATAAGTTGTTTTCTTTCGTCCTTTTCACATAAGCAAAACAACTTGAGGGTTGTGGTGGCCTAAGTAGTAACGTCCCTGACTGGTGATCGCCAGACTGGGGTTCGAGTCCCGTTCAAACTAGCTAGTTCCTTTGGTCACTACAATCTCACTATCCTTGTGAGCTAAGGAGGAGGGGGGGGGGGGGGCGTTTGGGGGGCTTCTGTAGGTCTATCTACTGAGTCATCAGGAGCCATTGCCTGAACTTCCTTGGTCCTAGCTTGGGTGGAGAGGTGGCTTGGGCGCTGATCATATGTATATATCTGGACACTCTATAGCGCATTGTCCTGCTTGATAGGGGAGTGTCACTGTCCTTTGCCTTTGCTATTCATGAATGACCTTTAAACCTTTAAACCCACCCTTGTGTTTACTGTTAACATAACCCTATTTCCATTAAGCCACCGTTTATTTTTAACTCGCGTAAAAAGACCTCCAGCTATTCTTTCTATCATTTACAAAGAGAAATCGAAGCTTAATTTCATCATGATAATTTAGGGAAGTCCAAGTCTTCCTTATATCGTCTGCAGTGCTTGATTCCAAATATACCAAACGCTACAATTCTTTCATAATCAACTTTTACAATTTTCCTGGCTTCCTTTTCCCCTGTCATTTTGATAATCCTCAACTCTGTCACTTTAAGTTTTTTTCTTTCCTAATAAAACACTTTCAAACCTTTGTTCAGTTTCTGATTCTTCGTTTGGAATCCATTCACAAATCCCAACTGCTTACCATCTCAATTGTAACCAAAATCTATTCAAACAACACTGAAGCATGTCATCACACACTCACCATTGACTCTGATAACACCGTTCAAATAGATATTAAAACATTTACGAAGACAATTTAAGGGCGACTCAATTTTTTTTTTTTTTTTTTTTTTTTTTTTTTTTTTTTTTTTTTTTTTTTTTACACTCAGCCAGTCACTTTTTCCATTTACATATTCTCACCTATAAATAAATACATATGAGTTTTAGTTCATCACAGACTACTGCCTTCCTTAAAAATTCTCAATATTCAAGCACACGCCGTTGTATTTTTTTTTTTTTTTTCCGGGGATGATTAAAGACCACAAAATGTGATTACGTAATACAGCAATTTTCCGCATTTACCTCCAAAAACTACATAGCTTGATCACCTAGGATCTACAACGCATCGATGTATTATTTACAAGATTTCTAATACACGGATACTACAATAACGAAGGCTTATTAGCTTTTTTTTTTTTTT
Organism: Palaemon carinicauda; assembly: GCF_036898095.1. NCBI lineage: Eukaryota > Metazoa > Arthropoda > Malacostraca > Decapoda > Palaemonidae > Palaemon > Palaemon carinicauda. The sequence continues at coordinate 14,392,464 of NC_090735.1, forward strand.
TTTTTTTTTTTTTTTTTTTTTTTTTTTTTTTTTTTTTTACAAAATGCTGTTCTGCGCACATAATAATTAAACAAAAATGCATACACAAATACATAGCCATATCTATATTACGCAAATGCTCACGTGTTCATGTTTGTGAATATGTACGTTTGAAACATCTAAAATATCTATCAAAATCACCAGACGTCCAGTTACCCATTGTAACTATGCATAGATGGGAACTATGTACATTCTAAAATGAATTTAGTGATTGTATAAAGACCTTTGTACATGCTGACTTCCAAACCATTCAAGAAATACGCAAAGGAAATCCTTACTTACATTTAAAGAGTAAAACTGAGGCAATTTTGTCCGGTTCCGCTGTTTACACACTTGCCTTACAGACTGGCCCTGGGGACTTGTTACTGTGGGTTGCCAGATTATGTCCAATGGATTATCGTACATGAGCCCTAAATTTATCGTTTCTCACCCAAAATTATCGTACACCCTTTCAACACATGAAGTTATATAAATTATTTATTTCAAGGTATCTTAGTAAACACACACACACACACACACTATATATATATATATATATATATATATATATATATATATATATATATATATATATATATATATACATACATATATATATATATATACACATATATATATATGTATATATATATATATATATATATATATATATATATATATATATATATACATATATATATATATATATATATATATGTATATATATATATATATATATATATATATATATATATATATATATATATATATATACATATGTATATATATATATATATATATATATATATATATATATATATATGTATATATATATATATATATATATATATATATATATATATATATATACATATACATATATATATATATATATATATATATATATACATATACATATATATATATATATATATATATATATATATATATATATATATATATATATATATATATATATATATATATATATATATATCTCACGCTTCTGTTACAAAACATTTTTGTATAATAGTGAACTGTTTTTAACTCCGTATCCTTGAGTTCATTTTCTACTCTTCATGGATCTACTGTTTCAAGACTGTTTATATATATATATATATATATATATATATATATATATATATATATATATATATATATATATATATATATATATATATATATATATATATATATAACGTACTGTTGTTCTACAAATGAAAATAATGATTCTTTAGATAACAACGAAACTTTTACGTGTAGTGCAGTATTGTAATAATTACTTTGTCTGACTGAAGAAAATGCACTGACGTTTCTGCAAAACCTGATCAAAAATAGTAAAAGACTTCAATCAAATGGATCATAAAGACAATTGAAAATTAATTCTACAGACATAACTCTCCCTGACAACTGATATCATTGAAATCAAAATTCGGAGCTCTCCATTGCTCGAATATATACCTCAATTGTTTAAATGAAATTAAATTTCTAGCCAACAGAAACGTATAAATTGTTGAAGATATACAGATAACACATAGTAATTCTGATTCTTATTCAAAGAGAAAATTCCATTTAAATAGTAAAAGTATCTCTATAACAAGATCTTTCATTATAGTGTTTTCGTGTCCCATTTTGTTTGATAAAATACATTTTCCATTGATTAAAAGCTTTGCCAATCCTATGCTAAGGTAATGCGTAACCTTTCTCCTTCCATTGAGTTAATCTCTTGTCTTATTCCTCCCACCTGCGGACCCACAGGAATGGTAGGCTACCCTCATTAACGGGAAAACAACCAGAAAGAAAACCATGGATAAATCTAATAATTTTGAAGAATTTGATAAAATGCTTGTGAAAAAAATGTAAAATTATGTTTTTTCTTTTCTCTCTTTTCTGAAACCTCGAAATTATCGTCCATAAGCGTACGATACCTAAGGTATGTATCGTATATCGTACCGGACCCAAAATAATCGTACATGTACGATAATTATCGTACGAATGGCAACCCGTGACGTCACTCACCGTCACTAGACTAGAGTTCTCAACTTCCCAATGATGGAGAATGGTCTTGGCTGCCAAACTTACGATAACTATCATAGGTGTACGATTTAACGGGGTTATTATTATTATTATTATTATTATTATTACTTACTAAGCTACAACCCTAGTTGGAAAAGCAGTATGCTATAAGCCCAGGGGCTCCAACAGGGAAAATAGCTCAGTGCGGAAAGGAAAAGAGGAAAATAAAATATTCTAAGAAGAGTAACAACAATAAATATCTCCTATATAAACTATAAAAACTTTAACAAAACAAGAGGAAGAGAAATAAGATAGGAGAGTGTGCTCGAGTGTACCCTCAAGCAAGAGAACTCTAACCCAAGACAGTGAAAGGCCATGGTACAGAGGCTATGGCACTACCCAAGACTAGAGAACAATGGTTTGATTTTGGAGTGTCCTTCTCCTAGAAGAGCTGCTTACCATAGCTAAAGAGTCTCTTCTACCCTTAACAAGAGGAAAGTGGCACTGAACAATTACAGTGCAGTAACCCTACAGTGCGCTACATTATAATTATAATTAATATAGGTATCATTTTTTTTTTTCAAAGATAATTTTGTGTTTCGTATTGAAAACTCTTGAAGGTTAACGTAGTGCCACTTGCATTGTTGTGTGAGAATATTCCCTCTGAATATCGTCCTTGATTTGCTTATTACTTAATGTCCAATTGTTTCATTTCCGGAGTGTTGACTGACACTATCCAAGTCATGTGGGAAATGAAGTCTCCATTTTTAAGTGCGGTTATATATTCATTGATTCGCCTTTCTGGGTAGGCATAATTTATAAAGTTTGATATAGTGGCTTATCACGTGTTAATTCTATAATACGGGTCGAAATTTAATTTAAGTATGTGTTGATGAGATCATGGTGAGGGGTAGATGGAGATGGTTTGGTCATACTCTACGTACTCCCCAGGAGAGATTAGTGCACCAAACTTTCAACTGGGCTCCACAAGGCACTAGAAGAGTTGAAAGACCTAGATCTACGTGGCTGAGGAATATGAAGCGTGAAGTAGGAGCGAACGAATGGAGAAGTATTGATTTAAAAGCTCAAGAGACGACTGGCGAAATCTAACTGAGGCCCATTGCACCAATAGGCGTAGGAGGAGATGATGATGTTTGAAATATTAGGATATAGACCTATACGTTTTAAAATGATGGTTAATCAGCGCATACAAAGAACTAGAATATTAGATGAAGGAATTCACTAGATTTTAATTGTTTGATCAACAACTTTTGATAACTGTTACAAGTTGAAGATCAGACAGGAGACTAGTAGGCCTACCCAAAACAAGGCAGAAATAACTAAAATTAAAGAAAAGGAAAAGAATTTGCAATTAATATTACGTCATACTCCTTCAAATGACCTGCATGTAGTTAAAGAAACATTTCTCAATGAAAAATAGCAGGATAAGAATGATTTTATGTTAATTAGCTACGAACAATCATACTTCTAGTTTTCATTTGGAGAGATTGATTGATTGATTTGAAGTTCTCTGGCATCCTGACATCAAAGGTCATTGACGCCATCTTTTTTAGAGAGAGAGAGAGAGAGAGAGAGAGAGAGAGAGAGAGAGAGAGAGAGAGAGAGAGAGAGAGAGAGAGAGAGAGAGCCTTACCTTATTGCCTTATTTTTTGTTTGGGTTCCCCCAGGTCCCTCAGTGTGAGGCACCTCTTATATCCACCAGAGAGAGAGAGAGAGAGAGAGAGAGAGAGAGAGAGAGAGAGAGAGAGAGAGAGAGAGAGAGAGAGAACCATATCGTAATTCAACATTTCAGTGATATGATTAAGAATATCAAGACATGGAACATTTTTAACATGAAGTGATTCTTTCAATCTCTCATGCCAACCAGCTGTAACATTCCTTATCTCCTGCCCATTCACGAGTATTTTTGTGTCAATCATCTATACTTACCCCCATTATCCTTATCAACTTTGAATTCATTGGCAACAAAGACAGAACAGACAGTCCCTGATATGTCATTTTCATGTAAGATTTACATAAAATGACAAGCAGATTGGAATGGAATTTTAAGTGATCATTTGAATCTAAATTGGTCACATTTGTATGAAAAATGTTGAGCCTGTTGTTCTCTAGAATGAGAATCTGGTCAACATAATAGGCGTCTTTCCTCCCCTAAAATACCGAGTGAAAGACAAACCCTGGTTCAATGAATCTCATCCTAATTTGCTGGTCATAAACTTGTCTATTAAATTTCTTATTCATGATCTAGATATTAATCTCGGGCACCATCGTTCTGTTAGATGTTTATGCATGTTGCATAAGATTTTTCATAATTCTGAACATCATTTGCATCTTCTTTAACAGTTAATTCTAATAGTCACCCCTTCATCACGAGGTTTGATACTGCACAGTATTCTAGAAGTTTTATTCCAGGTGTGACCAAGTTGTTGGATGATCTTCCTAATTTTATAGGTAGTAGGTTGGCCAAGGCACCAGCCACCCGTTGAGGTACTACCCCTAGAGAGTTATTGTGTTCTTTGACTGGCCAAACAGTATTACATTTCATCCTTGCTGACACATACACCGAATAGTCTGGCCTATTCTTTACACATTCTCCTTTATCCTGATACACTTGGCAACTCTGAAATTACCAAACAATTCTTCTTCTCTCATGAGGTTAACTACTGCACGGTAATTTTTTAGAAGCTACTATCCTCTTTGTAAGGATAGAGACTTTTTAGCTATAGTAAGTAGCTCTTCTAGACGTACACTCCAAAATCAAACCTTTGTTCTCTGGTCTTGAGTAGTGCCATAGTGTCTGTACCTTAGTCTTTAACTGTCTTGGGTTAGAGTTTTCTTGCTTGAGGGTACACTGTGCTATCTTGTTTCTCTTACTCCTGTCACATTGAAGTTTTTATAGTTTATATAAGGAAGACTTATTTCATTGTTATTGATGTTCTAAAACTTCTCTAGTAGTTTATTTCTTTATCTTCTTTCCTCACTAGGTTATTTTTACTGTTGGGGCCCTTGGCTTATTGCATCCTGCTTTCCCAACTAGGGTTGTAGCTTAGGAAGTAATAATAATAATAATAATAATAATAATAATAATAATAATAATAATAACAACTTACAACTATTCTGCTTCTTCCTCCGGTGCCTTAGATGACCGCGGAGGTAGCAGCCGTAGGGGATTCAGCATTATGAAGCTTCATCTGTGGTGGAATTGTGGGAGGTTGGGCTGTGGCACCCTAGCAGTACCAACTGAACTCGGCTGAGTCCCTGGTTAGGCTGGAGGAACGTAGAGAGTAGAGGTCCCCTTTTTTTGTTTTGATTCTTTGTTGATGTCGGCTACCCCCAAAATTGGGGGAAGTGCCTTTGGTATATGGATGGACAACTATTCTGACCGAAATGTACTGACAAACATTTTTAGAATCTTCCACGAGCCGTTGGAACTTCATCTAGCATTTAATGACAACCTTATTTGATAAACTATTTTTGCTCTTATTATTATTATTATTATTATTATTACTTGCTAAGCTACAACCCTAGTTGGAAAAGCAGGATGCTATAAGCTTAGGGGCCCCAACAGGGAAAATTGCCCAGTAAGGAAAGGAAACAAGAAAAAAATGAAATACTTTAAGAACAGTAACAGTAAAATAAATATTTCCTATATAAACTTTAAAACCTTTATCAAAACAAGGAAGATGAATAAGATAGAATAGTGTGCCCGAGTGTACCCTTAAGTAAGAGAACTCTAACCCAAGACAGTGGAAAACCATGGTACAGAGGCTATGGCACTACCCAAGATTAGAGAACAATCCTATTACTCAACCTTAGTTTTACACTCAACTAGTCACACCGGAAAGCCCGATATTCTCATTAAGATACCATATGACGTAAAATAAGTTCCTAAGCGCTAGGGTTGTGGTGGCCGATGTGGTAACGTCCGACTGGTGAACGCCAGACTGGGGTTCGAGTCCCACTCAAACTCGTTAGTTTCTTTGATCACTGAAACCTCACCAGCCTTGGGATCTAAGGATGGGGGGGGGGGGTTTAGCCTATAGGTCTATCTGCTGAGTCGTCAGCAGCCATTGCCTGGTCCTAGCTTGGGAGAAGGGGCTTGGACGCTGATCATATGTATATATGGTCAGTTACTAGGGCTTTGTCCTGCTTGCTAGGCTAATGTCACTGTCCCTTGCCTCTGCTATTCATGAGAGGCCTTTAAACCTTTATAGTATTTATTACTTTCATAAGGACATCTCACAGCTTTCTTCAATTAACTTTTGAAATATTTACAATCCTAAACTATTTTTCTTTTTTTACTCTTATTTTCTGATCTAAAACTGGTTTACTTAACTACATCATTTTAAGGTATCCCCTGTAATCTAGCTTCCTTTTGGATTGTATTTCATCTCATGTTAACCCTTTTACCCCCACCATAAAGTTAAATTTCGAGCACATTTTGCTATATAATTTTTTTAAATTGCTCTAACAGGCTTAATTTTTGTCCTAGAGAGGTCAGGTTGGTCTCATTCTTTTGGAAAATGCCTGAAGTTTCTTGTAAAATTATCAAAAATATGTAAAAATGGTTAACTCTTTGTGGCAGGTACAAATTAACAGGAAAAATACAAGAATACACATTTTTATTTCTGTAATTATGGAATAAGGTAAAGCTAAAAAAAAGGATTAACAAAGTGCTAACATGGTGTCTTAAAAATAGAAATAAAACGATAATTGAATGGGAGGATAAGTAAATAGAAATGATGAATTCCCATAAAAAAATTCTAAAAAGGAAAAAGTTATTGTATCTGATTTTCTCTATATTATTATCAATATCTAAGATACAACCCTAGTTGGAAAAGCAGGATGCTATAAGCTCAAGGGCTCCAACAGGGAAAATAGACCAGTGAGTAAAGGAAACAAATAGAATAGTGTGCCTGAATGTACCCTCAAGCAAGAGAACTCTAACCCAAGACAGAGAAAGACCATGGTACAGTGGCCATGGCACTATATTATTATCAATATCTAAGATACAACCCTAGTTGGAAAAGCAGGATGCTATAAGCCCAAGGGCTCCAACAGGGAAAATAGACCAGCGAGGAAAGGAAACAAACAGAATAGTGTGCCTGAATACCCTCAAGCAAGAGAACTCTTACCCAAGACAGAGGAAGACCATGGTACAGTGGCCATGGCACTATATTATTATCAATATCTAAGATACAACCCTAGTTGGAAAAGCAGGATGCTATAAGCCCAAGGGCTCCAACAGGGAAAATAGACCAGTGAGGAAAGGAAACAAATAGAATAGTGTGCCTGAATGTACCCTCAAGTAAGAGAACTCTTACCCAAGACAGAGGAAGACCATGGTACAGTGGCTATGGCACTACACAAAACTAGAGAACAATGGCTTAATTTTGGAATGTCCTTCTCTTAGAAGAGCTGCTTACCATACCTAAAGAGTCTCTTCTACCCTTACTAAGAGGAATGTGGCCACTGAACAATTAATGCAGTGTGAAACTCCTTGAATGAAGAAGCATTTTTAGGTTATCTCCGTGTTGTCATGTGTATGAGGAAAAAGATTGTGGAGAGAATAAGCTAGACTATTCGGTGTATGCGTAGGCAAAGGAAAAATGAACCATAACCAGACAGGGATCCAATTTAGTACTGTCTGGCAGGCAAAGGACCCAGTAACTCTCCAGGTAGTATCTCAACTAATGGATTGAAATGAAACGATAGTCCGTAAATACTTCCATCATAATAACAGAGTGAATAAACAATAGAAAATTGAATGCCTCGAATAAGAAATTATCATAAATAAACTATAATTGATTGATAATGAAAATAGGTGCGAGCTATTCTTTTATAAGAATTTCCGATAAACTAATTATCCTGAATGCAATTTTCAAAGTAATAATTTACAATGATCAAGTACAAAAAACATATTTATTATTTGTCTATGCCTTTTCTCATACACTGAACTTTCTGCTGTGAGGTAGGCCTCTCGAAAATATCTATTGAAAAAATCCATCGACTATATAGATAAATGTATAAAAAAGAAAGGAGTTAATCAGGAATCATATCAGCATAGCAGCAGATAATTGATTGCATCTAAAGGTTTCATTCTTCCCTCAAAGGTTCGAGTACAAGGTTCACGACCTGGGGCATGATGAGGAAAGCACCGCTTGTCAGATCCATATCGTGAAAACCAGGAGCCGTCTTCATGTCAAAGGACAGGACTAACTTGGATAGTGCCACCTTCGCTTCCATCAGGGCGAAACGCATTGCTGAAATTGGGGGGAAAAGGTGACTTATGATACTCAAACAAATGTATATTATTATTATTATTATTATTATTATTATTATTATTATTATTATTATTATTATTATTATTATTCTAAGACAAATTGTAACACTAATCAAACCTCCTTGGTCCCGCTATAAACAAAGAATAGGCGTGTTTCAAGGGAGACTTTTATATATATATATATATATATATATATATATATATATATATATATATATATATATATATATATATATATATATATATATAGACATTCTCCGAGTCAACATTGTTCTAGTGGAGACATTTTTGTGACCCATGCTGTGACCTAAGGATAAACGAATCAATAATTTTCCTTGAAATCTTACAGGAACCTTTAGCCATTGGCTCGAAGGCTCTAAGCAAATAAACCAATTTACTCAATCTAAAACTAAAACTATTATTATTATTATTATTATTATTATTAGTAGTAGTAGTAGTAGTAGTAGTAGTAGTAGCAGTAGTAGTAGTAGTAGTAGTAGTACTTGCTAAGCTACAACCCTAGTTGGAAAAGCTGGATTCTATGAGCCCAGAGGCTCCAACAGGGAAAATAGCTCATTGAGAAAAATAAACAAGGAAAAAATAAAATTTTTCAAGAACAGTAACTTCATTAAAATAGATAGCCTATTTCCCATGTAAACTATCAAAAATAACAAAACAAAAGGAAGAGAAATAGGATAGAATAGTGTGCCCGAGTGTACCCTCAAGCAAAAGAACTCTAACCCATGACAGTGGAAGACCATGGTACAGAGGTTGGCAAGACCTTTACCGTATAGAGCGACAAATTAATCTTCTGAAGTACATAGAAAAGATATTTGTAAACTGTAAACAAAGATCTTACCAATACAATTCCTCGGTCCATAACCAAAAGGCATGTGAGTGTAAGGCAAAATGTCAGCTTTGTTTTGTGGCATAAATCGATCTGGGTTAAAGACTTCAGGGTCTGGCCAGTATTTCTCGTCGTGGTGAATACTCCACAGGGGCACCTCAACTATGTCTCCTTTCCTTACTGTGATGTTCGTTCCGGCAATACTAAAGAAACGAGGACGTTAAACTAAGACTATCATTCCAGTTCAAAGATCAAAGCTCAGTTTCTTTCATGAATATAACATGTTAATGACAAATTGGCAACAGATCTTAGACCTTCTGATGTCAATGAAGTTACCTGTAATGATTTAAACAGGAATGCTTTGTCAACAAAGACAGTGAGAAAGGGACTTTACTTCATGAAGTTTTGACGTGAAATTTACTGTGGACACAAATGAAAAAATAAAATGGCACAACAGCGAGTTGATATAGATTAAACTGTAAGGTGACGAATGGAAATACTATAGACTGCTTTAGACCAATGTAAATAAATTGGGTTTCAGGGAGCAATTACACGATACGAAGATATACACAATGACAATTTAACTTACTGGTAGTCCTTTGAACATACTCTCTCTATATTTGGAGCTGGTGGATAAAGTCTCAGTGTCTCTAGATAGAAGAAGAAATAATCAATATTACACAAAGTATATATGAAATCAAGAGTATAAAAAAAGACATTTGAAAAATAAATTCTGATATGAATTTGTCACATTGGATGATATTATTATTATTATTATTATTATAATTATTATTATTATCATAATAATCAACGGTTAAGCTACAACCCTAGTTGGCAAAGCATGATGCTATAAGCCCAAGGGCTCCAACAGGAAAAAAATAGCCCATTTAGGAAAGGAAATGAAATAAATAAACTACAGAAGTAATGAATAATTAAAATAACATATTTCAAGAACATTAACAACACTAAATAAATTTTTCATACCTATAATACAAAAAGAGACTTCTGTCATTCTGTTCAACAAAAAAACATTCGCTGCAAGTTTGAACTTTTGAAGTTCCACCCATTCAACGACCAGATTAAGATCACTTCAGAATAGATTGAAAACCAAAAATATTAAAAGATTTTCCCCGTAAGCAATTTTTGTCTGCAATTGAAGAAGAGACACACCGAACACGTTTCTCAAAAGTAAATTTGCTATCAAGCATCACACCTGAGATTTTACAAGTCATGCAGAGTGGAAAAAAAAAACAATATCGATGCTGCTTACAATCATACTTTGAGTTTTGTTAGGGTTCAACTTCATGCCCCATAATTTGCCTCATTCAATAATTTTAGCTAGATCTCTAAGAGCTGGAATTGATACAAAGAGAGTGACATCATCTGCATACGTAACGGAATTGTCTTATAGGCCACACCACATATTATGTGTATATAGTATGAAAAGTAAGGGACCAAGAACAATATCCTGAGGAACACCAGATATCACATTACTATACTCATTATGGTGCCCATCAACAACAACTCGTCATCTATTATTCAAGAATTCAATAATGATGCCAAGAAAACAATAAAGACCTACTCAATCCTAACTGTTTGAGTTTGAAAACAATGGCCTCATGATTAACAGGGCAAAGGCAGCACTAAAATTAAGGTTAATCTTACAAACTTCCTCATAACAATCAAGGAATTTCTTTACAAAAACTTAACTGCAAACTATGGAACAGATTATCAACTTCAGTAAACCTATTTCGACGTTCAGCCAAAAGACGTTCAAAAGCTTTAGATATGGGAGTTAAGGAAATTGGGCAGTAATCATTTGGACTTGAGTTACCACAAACACATTTACATAATGGAGTAACAAAAGCAATTCTCCAACAAGTGTTAAACGCTCCTCTTCTTGCTAACTTGCAGGAAACAACAGAAAACTTAGGAGCTAAGAAATATGCAGTCTTTATTAAAAACAAAGGAAAAATACCATTTGTGTCTACACCTCCATAAGCATCAAGGTATATCAAGAGAGCTTTAATTTCACGAAATCGGAAAGCTAAATTAGTTAGTCCAGCCTCAGGAAATCAGGAATGAGGAAGATCGAGTTTCTCATTACCCTGCATTGTGTCAAACACATCAGCCAAAAGGGTTACCTTTTCCTTTGGACAGTGAGTGACAGAGCCATCTGTTGCGTCTACACCAAAGAGTGCAGATTTAAGGGTAGTTCACCACTTATGTTCCTGGGTTGTATCAGAAAGGGTTTCTTTTATGGTTATATTGTATTCCTTTTCAGTTGAAGCATAAACTCTCTGAGCAAAACCTCTTAGCTGAGTATAGTTATTCCAAGTCAAATCTGAGCTGTTACCCTTCCAAAGATGATAGGCCTCCTGCTTCTCCAAATGAGAATGCCTTCAATTTAAAAATTTTTTGAAGGCTTCAAAAATTAAGTTACTGGCTTGGGTGAACTTTAACTTTTATAAATAACAAGTGCTTCCACTAACAATCACAAACACACACACACACACACACACACACACACACACACACACATATATATATATATATATATATATATATATATATATATATATATATATATATATATATATATACATATACACACACCAGTGTACGCAACCCGGCAAAATTGACGACTAAATATTTAGATAGATATACACACACACACACACCCACAGATTCAACACTCTCTACATTTCCCTCTTTCCAAATAACAAACAGTAGTTTGGGCAACTTATGGGAGATTGTGGTTTCCGAGTGTACCTCTCAGGGTACACCCTCTCCCCAAGATATGACTACTCCTTCCCCCCACCCCCACACCCGAGATATGTGGAGAGACCTAGTAATCATATGCTTGGCAATGCCGCTCACCGTGACCAGGAAGAAATATATACATTATATGTATGTGTATATATCTATATATACAGTATATACTATGCACTCGGACAAAAGCATTCATGAGAGGCCTCTACCTCAGTCTATGTAAATTACTCACCCATAAGGCACGCATCGAGGAATTTAGCTTCCATGATTCCTTGGTAAGTCAATTTGCCTTCTTTCCTAATCATTTCTTGTAGCTCTTGACGAAGTCGCTGCTGAATTTCTGGACTCTTGGAGATGAGGAACGAAGCAATGGATATTGTCGTTGCTGTCGTATCATAGCCAACAATGATGAACAGAATGCTCTGGGATATTATGGTCGTGTCGTCGAGCACTACAAAAGATATAGAGAATAATCGTTTGACGAAGAACTTTAAACACCTATAAGACACTTTGAAACATTTTAAAGAATTTTTAACCTTGGCTCACGTTCAGGCTTAGCACTTTGGACATAAGGAAAATTTCAAAATCCCCCAGTAGATTAGAGAACAGTTCAGTTCAGTAAAGATTGCCATGCCTTATGCAAGACACAGGATCTTGCATTGGCAGCCCGTAAGAATAGAGAACACTACATCCAAAAAGATTTTAGTCACATCTATATTTTAATAAGACGTTTCTAAATGTTTACACTTCTAATCAAATGTCTAGATTTTAATTGTAGGTTTTTAAAAGAAGCTATAGATTTTTCAACAACCACCTGATCACCCACAAAAACTAAAGAGATTTACGAGGACTTTTATTTTTTTTTTATTAAACTTCAAAATAAAAGCATAGGTATAAATGCATTTCTTTATATCCATTATTTTACCATAAGGACTTTAGGGTAAGATCTTCACAGAACTTACCTTTCGGTTTGGTCTGATCTTCAGAGTCCTTTTCTTCACTGGCCTGTGCCTCTAGGAGCAAGTCCAAGAAATCTCCCCTTTTGTTTCCCTTCCTTCTCGCAGCAAGAGTCTGTTCGGCGACATCTTGGAAGAAAAATTTCTCTTTTGGAAAGATTCCCAAGTCCATAAAGCCGGTTAAATAGGGAAGTGAGGTCGCCACAGCAAACAGTATCATTCTGAAAAACCCGGCCTCAAAAAACGGTTGCACCTTTGCAGGGAAGACTGCATTTTCATCGTCAAATGAGTTACATTCTAATCCAAATGCACAAGAGGCGATGGTGTCAATAGTGAATCTCCCACAGGCCTTTTTGACATTAACAAAGGGCTTCGTGGCGGCTTCCTTCAGGCAGAATGCATGAAGGGCATCCGCCTTCTCACAAACAAGGTGGAACATGTTCTTCAGCTTGCCTGACGTGAATGTAGGTGACATGAGGCTTCTTAATGTTTTCCATTTCTCTCCATTTGCGTTGAATAACATTTCATTCATGGCTCGATCATTTTCATGATAAGAATTAAAGGATTGTCTCTCTGAGAAGTGATCAAAATCCTTGACCAAGATTTGCCTAATCAGCTCTGGTTCAGATATGTAGATAATAGGCGACAGGAAATTATAAGCTCCTCCTATGCCTCCTTTGGAATACTTTCTGTAAACCTGTTTGGGAACAGACATACAAAAATCGGGTTATTACTTCATCGAAATATCTAAGAGCTTTATGCTTAGATTCAAACTTCATTGAGGTAGTCACTGGTTCTAATTATAGTTCCTTAAGTAAATGTTATATGTAGATGAAACGTATGCAAATTATATCATGGGACCTGTGAGGAAGGTTATTTTTACATATTAAGGTCAATGTGAAGATTAAAATATTGTGATAATTTTTAGCTCAAAGATATCGTTTTATTCTAGAACAAGAGTTTCTGGGTATTGCTCGTATCTTTATAGTCGTCTACAGTGTAAGTGTTGTGTATTGCGTGTTAGAGTCGCACTGGACAATCAGGAACTTTCGAGAGAAAACGGGTCAGAGTCCATTTAACCTCCTTGGTCCGGCCATAAACAGAGAATAGGCGTGTTTCAAGGGAGACTAATATATACAGACATTCTCTGAGTCAACATTGTTCTAGTGGAGACATTTTTTGTGACCCATGCTGTGACCTAAGGATAAACGAATCAATAATTTTCCTTGAAATCTTACAAGAACCTTTAACCATTGGCTCGAAGGCTCTAAGCAAATAAACCAATTTACTCAATCTAAAACAAAAACTATTAATATTATTATTATTATTATTATTATTATTATTATTATTATTATTATTATTATTATTATTATTATTACTTGCTAAGCTACAACCCTAGTTGGAAAAGCAGGATGCTATAATCCCAGGGGCCCCAACAGGGAAAAGAGCTCAGTGAGAAGAGGAAACAAGGAAAAATAAAATATTTTAAGAAAAATAACATCAAAATATACATCTATATAAGCTAAAAAAAAAATCACCAAAAGAAGAGGAAGAGAAATAAGATCTAATGATATGCCCAAGTGTACCCCCAAGCAAGAGAACTCTAACCCTAGACAGTGGAAGACCATGGTACAGAGGCTATGGCACTACCCAAGACAAAAGATCAATGGTTTGAGTTTGGAGTGTCCTTCTAGAAGAGCTGCTTACCATAGCTAAAGAGTCTCTTCTACCCTTACCTAGAATAAAGTGGCTACTGAGCAATGACAGTGCAGTAACCCTTCGGGTGAAGAAGAATTGTTGGGTAGTCTCAGTGTTGTCAGTTGTATGAGGACAAAGGAGAGTATGTAAAGAATAGACCAGACTATTCGAGGTATGTTTGGGCAAAGGGAAAATTAACCGTAACCAGAGAAGGCTCCAATGTAGTACTGTCTGGCCATCCTACTACCATTATTTACAACCCTAGTTGGAAAAGCAGGATACTATAAGCTAAGGGGCTCCAACAGGGAAAATAGCCCTGTGAAAAGAGGAAACAAGGAAAAATAAGATATTTTAAGAATAGTAACATTAAAATAAATATCTCCCATATATACTATAAAAACTTCAACAAAACAAGAGGAAGAGAAATAATATAGACTAGTGTGACCGTGTACCCCTATAAGCAAGAGATCTCTAACCCAAGACAGTGGAAGACCCTGGGACAGAGGCTATGCACTACCGAAGACTAGAGAACAATGGTTTGATTTTGAATTGTCCTTCTCCTACTTACCATAGCTAAAGTCTTTTTTACCCTTACCAAGAGGAAAGTAGCCACTGAACATTACAGTGCTTTAACCCTTTGGGTGAAGAAGAATTATTTGGTAATCTCAGTGTTGCCATGTGTATGATAGAGGAGAATATGTAAAGAATAGGCCAGACTATTCAGTGTGTGTGTAGGCAAAGGGGAAATAAACCATAACCAGAGAGTAGGATCCAATGTAGTACTGTCTGGTCGGTCAAAGAACCCCGTAACTCTCTCGCGGTAGTATCTCAACGGGTGGCATATAAACAGACAGATAGACGAAACCACATATAACCCAAATGTTTACCTTTTCGTCGAAGTCCCATCTTCCCGGTTTCCCCAGCACAATATTGAGGAAATTTCCGAAGAATGGCAGCGCAGGGGGAGAGGGTATGCCCAGTTTAGCCCAGTAACTCAGCCGGTGTTTACTGTAGAGCCATAGTGACGTCACCAACAGGGCCACAAGGGCCAGCGTTATCAACATCGTACCTGGTATAGATAATGGTGATAAAAATCATAATAACATAACAATAAATGTTAAAATTAAATTACTACTAGTGCTTCAACCAATGCATTTGGTTGATAGGGAAATAGGCTGACTTCATAATTATTTTAAATGAATTTAACATGAGAAATTGTCAATGGATATATTCAATCATAGGAAAAATACACATCACAACTACTAACACTTATTCATAATAATTTCATATATTCTCTCTCTCTCTCTCTCTCTCTCTCTCTCTCTCTCTCTCTCTCTCTCTCTCTATCTGATAACAAGCATCTAACAACAGCGATTTGAAAAATGTCTTCGAATTACGAAGAATTTAAGAGTTTATTAAAAGTCATGGTGGATCAATCCATTTAGTAAGGTGAATAAGTTTATCTAAGATATGTTTGTATATAATAAATTAATATATTAACATAAAAGGGGAAATTTATTTCAAATATCTAAATGAATCCTTGCAACAAAACATTGGAATTTCCACATTAATATTCCAAATTCCAGACTATCCATTGGTTATTTTTTGGTAAGCGAGTTAAAATGACCGACAGGTTTTTATATCAGTGAAAAAAACATATGTAAAATCAATATAAAATATCCATTGAGTATATCATAATCAGATTTCACAGTTTACTTGGAAAATTATCAAAATATAGCAGTGATTTTAACTGTAGATTATATACATACACAAATATATATATATATATATATATATATATATATATATATATATATATATATATATATATATATATATTTGTGTATGTATATATATATATATATATATATATATATATATATATATATATATATATATATATATATATATATATGTACATATACATATATATATGTACATATACATATATATATATATATATATATATATATATATATATATATATATATATATATAATATATATATATATATATATATATATATATATATATATATGTACATATACATATATATATATATATATATATATAGAGAGAGAGAGAGAGAGAGAGAGAGAGAGAGAGAGAGAGAGAGAGAGAGAGAGAGAGAGAGAGAGAGAGAGAATATGGATTTGGATGGACGGAAAATAATTGAAGTTATAAAAGTCATGATTTGAATATTAGATGTCATGTCTACGTGGACAGATAAGTAGGAAGTAGAAGATTAAGGGTTTTTAGGGGGATAAAGATAGAGGATAAAGATAATTAGCAACTTTTATTAAATCTTATTGGGGATAATAGGATGAAGGGTAATCAGCAATTTTTATTGGGGTCAAATATTAATTTTTCTTATACTAGATATAAACTAAAAACATCATGTGTACAAATGTGAAACTTTATAAAAAATAAAAAATTAATGAAAAATAAATTGTAGAATAAAATTACAAATACTAAAGACTAAAATTTATGAACTAAATCACCTTTTTAAGTAAAAGAAAAAAATATGTTTGTTAAGCTTCAGATAAATAAGTGATATTTGTGGAAGCTTCATCGTTATTCCGACATTATTATTATTATTATTATTATTATTATTATTATTATTATTATTATTATTATTATTATTATTATTATTATTATTACTTGCTAAGCTACAAGCTATAAGCCCAAGGGCCATAAAAAGGAAAATAACCCAATGGGGAATGGAAATACCGAAATAAACAAACTACAAGAGAAGTAATGAATAATTAAAATAATATACTGAAGAACAATAACAATATTAAAATATTTCATATATATACCATAAAAAACTTTAAAAAACAAGAGAAAGAGAAATAAGATAGAATAGTGAGCCCGAGTATCCCTAAAGCAAGAGAACTCTCATCTTAGATACTGGAAGGTCAAGGTGCAGAGGTTATGGCACTACCCAAGACTAGAGAACAATGGGAAAAGGGATTCCATAACAATATATATTTTTTAAAGTAATGAAATTCCAGTTTATAAGATGTTTGTTGCCGAGTTTCATGTTTCCAATTTCTATTTTTAGTCTTTGATGCAATGAGTACACTAACAGATAAAACTTTTACATTTGACGTTCCATCCTGTTCGTAATACTAGGCATGCTGTTAATTCTAATAGCCAGGCCTTCTCCATCATGAGGCTCAATATTACATAGTACTGTAGAAGTCTTATTCCAGCTGTGACCAAATTGTGGAATGATATTCCTAATCGGGTAGTTGAATCAGTAGAACCTCAGAAGTTCAAACTTGCAGCAAATCTTTTTAGGCTGAACAGGCTGACATAAGGCTTTTTATAGTCTATATATGAAATATGTTTTGATGTTGTTACTGTTTTTAAAATATTTTATTCTAATAGCTCATTATTTCTCAGATCGTTTATTTATTTCCTTTCCTCACAAGGCTATTTTTCCTTGTTGGAGCCCTTGGGCTTATAGCATCTTGCTTTCCTAACTAGGGTTGTAGCTTAACTAATAATAATAATAATAATAATAATAATAATAATAATAATAATAATAATAATAATAATATTCTTGACTTTTTTTCTATTCAATCCGAAGGTGGTTTGAAATCTAATCACTACTGACGTATCAGCATGAGACAGCATAAATCGATTATCCCAAAAATTGAAAACATTGTGATAAGAGACAATTTTTTTTTTCAAAGAATTTATATTACCCTTCCTAAGAATGTTATCTGCCATCTTAAAGCAAAGGTCACTGGCAATGGAGCTACGTGCTATGGTGTATGCTGAAGTTGACATGTAAAATGAGACGTAAAAATGCTGCCACTAAGTGCAGATGGAATTGAGTGTGGTTCAGTCATGATGATTTGCAACTTTGTTAGGGAGTTGTTTACGATTTCTTCTTCATCTTCTTCTCCTCCTTTTTCTTTTTCTTCTTCTTCTTTTCGTGAAAACTTTAAGTTACCAAATAACATCCCAATTTATAGTTTTTTTTCTTTTGTCGAGAAAAAAACCTCGGTATTAAGCTAATATTTTCACTGGTCAAAAAAATTCTGCGGCCAATTGAATGTCCCCCCCCCCCCTTTTATTTTTCACTTTTTCTTCCACTTTAAGTAGTATTTGATGAGATAAAAAGTCTAGGAGGAATTAAATTAATAAAGACCATTTGTGCGTGCGTGCGTGAGGAGAGACAGAAAGAAAGGAAGAAAAAAAAAGACTTAAGACTTATTCCGTACGTCACAAATTTCAATTATAATATGACCCTCCTTAAAAACATGAAAGCTATTTCAAATTAGATATTAGTTTTTCACGTCAACTCTGACATAGTAACTGAATGTCGTGCGAATGTACTATAAGTTTGTGCATATCATTACATCCACTACTTCAAAAGTTCAAACTTGCAGCAAATCTTTTTATGTTGAACAGCCTGACATAAGTCTTTTTATAGTTTACATATGAAATATCTGTTTTAATGATGTTACTGATTTTAAAATATTCTATTTCAATTGTTCATTATTTCTCAGATCATTTATTTATTTCCTTATTTCCTTTCCTCACTGAGCTATTTTTCCTGCTGGAGCCCTTGGGCTAATAGCATCTTGCTTTTTCAACTAGAGTTGTAGCTTAGCTAGTAGTAATAATAATAATAATAATAATAATAATAATAATAATAATAATAATAATAATAATTAATGATAATAATCATAATAAAATAGATAGTTTGTAGAATGGTACAATCTAGTGATAATGTGATACTGTTTCAAAATGTCAGACAAACCCTGATTTGCGTAGGTATTGATATGGTATTAGTAATGGTCATTTGCATCTATATGTACAGTAAATGCTGCAGGCAAAATGAGTAGAAATGTCTTAAAAGACCTTGAAAAAGTTGTGTTTGATTTGGGGCTTGCAAATTTTGACAATATCGTCTCTCTCTCTCTCTCTCTCTCTCTCTCTCTCTCTCTCTCTCTCTCTCTCTCTCTCTCTCTCTCTCTCTCTCTGTATATATATATATATATATATATATATATATATATATATATATATATATACACACACACACACATATATATATATATATATGCAGTATATATATTCTCTCTCTCTCTCTCTCTCTCTCTCTCTCTCTCTCTCTCTTTATCTATATATATACAGTATATATATATATATATATATATATATATATATATATATATATATATATATATATATATATATATATATATATATATATATATATATATATATAATGTACATACATATATATGTATATATATACACATATATATCTATATATATCCTAATTCTATTAAAGTGTATATTTTATATATGTACCATATATAAATCCAATACATTTAGTCTTAAAACCAGGTACCGTGATATCCAGATAAGTTTATTTTTCTGTTAATCTTTTCTATGGATACGGCTTGATACACATCAAAATTGAACATATTCGAGCTAACAAAGAAAATAGATGACAAAGAATGAGACTAAAAGAACGAAGAACGTTTCAGTATAAAAAGAGAGTAGTCTCTGTGTAGGCACTCATCACCTCAAGGTTACACAAAGCTTGTAATCTGAACATAATACTGTGTTTACTTCTTGGTAACCACTTCAAAGGGTTGACTCTATATTTTGGTAGGATTCTGGCCCACTGAAAAATTCATGGTACAGTTGGCTTCCATAATTCCGGTAGACTATGCAATAAGCTTAAGAAGACATCTGACAGTTGTACATTGTAGCTGGTAACGGCGTTTCAGGAAAAGGGAAACTGTTGGCAACGCTGCCTGTAAAAAAAAATAGGTCACTGAACTTGTAAACACTTGATCGAAAACATTGTTATCAATTTGCGTAGTGCAGTAATGAAAAAAATATTTTCTAACCCGCAATTCATTAAATTAATAAAAATGCCTTTGGTCATATGTTTACAAGCTCAGCGAATTTGTTTGACTGGCAGTGTTGCCAACAGTTTCTCTTCTGCAAAACATAGCGTTACTTTCTACAATGTACAGCTGGCAGAAGTATCCTTAACTTCTTGTGTAGTATACTAGACTTACTGAAGCCAACTGTACATATATTGCACTACCTATCAAATTGATCCATAACTACAAAGCTAAATAAAAACTAAACATAGGCTGTATCATAGCCTCTGCAGCATGGCCTTTTACTGGCAGAATGTTTAAAAAGACTAAATATCTGCCTTTTTACAGAGCCTTTTTCTGTCCTTGCGTTTTTTATTTTTATCTCACGTTTACCTTTCCCCAGTTACCATAAGGGACCAAGAGAGCTTCCTTTCCCTTACATAGTCTAGATCTAGGCTTAGGCCTGATAGAGCTTTTGAATTTTCCTATCATAAGCTTTGTTCGTGATCATGTTGCTGACGTTAAATTCCCCTTTTGCATCTAATTTGGTCTCGAATAGCTTTAAATTATATCGTTTATCTTTTAGAATTCTAATTTCTTATAATCAAGATTGGATTGCGTCATATTCTTATCTTATCGATTTTTTTTTATAATCAGAAAAATTATTTTGGGTAAAAATTATTCAACGATATTTCCTCCTTGTAGAGTTGAAAGATTCATCATTATTTTCCACATAATCTACAAAACGAGAGGGATTTTTAATGTATCGTACTAAATGTTAGCAAGAATATGAGAGTAACAACACGATGTGTTACTAAATGTTAGCAAGATGAGAGTAACAACATAATGTGTTACTAAATGCTAGCAAGAAGATGAGAGTAACAACACAATGAGAGTAACAACACAATGTGTTACTAAATGTTAGCAAGAAGATGAGAGTAACAACACAATGTGTTACTAAATGTTAGCAAGAAGATGAGAGTAACAACACAATGTGTTACTAAATGTTAGCAAGAAGATGAGAGTAACAACACAATGTATCGTACTAAATGTTAGCAAGAAGATGAGAGTAACAACACAATGTGTTACTAAATGTTAGCAAGAAGATGAGAGTAACAACATGATGTGTTACTAAATGTTGGCAAGAAGATGAGAGTAACAACACGATGTGTTACTAAATGTTGGCAAGAAGATGAGAGTAACAACACAATGTGTTACTAAATGTTAGCAAGAAGATGAGAGTAACAACACAATGAGAGTAACAACACAATGTGTTACTAAATGTTAGCAAGAAGATGAGAGTAACAACACAATGAGAGTAACAACACAATGTGTTACTAAATGTTAGCAAGAAGATGAGAGTAACAACACAATGAGAGTAACAACACAATGTGTTACTAAATGTTGGCAAGAAGATGAGAGTAACAACACAATGTGTTACTAAATGTTAGCAAGAAGATGAGAGTAACAACACAATGAGAGTAACAACACAATGTGTTACTAAATGTTAGCAAGAAGATGAGAGTAACAACACAATGAGAGTAACAACACAATGTGTTACTAAATGTTGGCAAGAAGATGAGAGTAACAACACAATGTGTTACTAAATGTTAGCAAGAAGATGAGAGTAACAACACAATGAGAGTAACAACACAATGTGTTACTAAATGTTAGCAAGAAGATGAGAGTAACAACACAATGTGTCTCAAGGCTTGAATCACAGTGACGTGCGTTGTGAAGTAGCGCTACGCAGTAACATTACCCAACACTTTTTTGTCATTTCGTTTAAATATGAATTGCTACTTTGGATATTTCTTAAGTTATTATTATCATTATCCCCATAAAAAATAAGTATGTAATAGATTGTTGTAACAGAAATATACATAAAACTAAGACAATTAAAGTAAGATGAAAAACAGATAAAATATGAAACGACACTCGTGTGTCCATTACACAACAAAAAAGGCATCATTTTCGTTAGGCGTTAGTCATGATAAAGATCCCTTATTTAAGTCTTCTTCAATTTTGCCATTTTCCTCTTAATTTGCTACAAGGGTTGTGGGGGACGATGTGGTAAAGTCCCTAACTGGTGAACACCAGACTGGGGTTCGAGTTCAGCTCAAACTCGATAGTTTCTTTGGTCGCTGCAACCTCGCCATCCTTGTGAGTTAAGGATGCGGGTTTTGGAGGAGCCTATAGATCCATCTGCTGAGTCATCGGCATCTAATGCCTGGCCTTCCTTGATCCTAGTTTGGGTAGAGAGGGGACTTGGGTGCTGATCATATGATACATATGGTCAGTCTCTAGGGCATTGTCCTGCTTGCTAGGGCAATGTCACTGTCCCTTTCCTCTGCCATTCATGAGTGACCTTTAAACCTTTAAAGCCCTTATCAAATTTTATTTTCTTAGATTCTTCCCAGTTTCAACTTCCTATTTGCAAGATTCTTTAATAGGCATAGTAAAGAAAAAAATTCTTTTCGGCTTATTCCGTTTAAATATACAATATACAATCAGTGAAAATGAGAGAAAATAACCCTTTTTCATCTTATATTTCCATCCTTTTCGTAATATTAGGCCTGCAGTTAATTTTTATAGTCATGCCTTCTCCATCATGGGGCTCAATACTACACAGTACTGTACTCTTGAAGTTTTATTCCAGCTGTGACCAAGTTGTGGAATGATCTTCCTAATCGGGTAGTTGAATCAGTAGAACTTCAAAAGTTCAAACTTGCAGCAAATGTTTTTATGCAGAACAGGCTGACATAAGTCTTTTTAAAGTATATATATGAAATATCTGTTTTAATGTTGTTAATATTTCTAAAATATTTAATTTTCATTGTTCATTACTTCTTACATCGTTTATTTATTTCCGTATTTCCTTTCCTCATTGGCTATTTTTTTCCCTGTTGGAGCCCTTGGGCTTATAGCATCTTGCTTTTTCAACTAGGGATGTAGATTAGCTAGTAATAATAATAATAATAATAATAATAATAATAATAATAATTATAATAATAATTCTCCAACTATACATTACTTACATCTATAATACTATGTCAAGATTACTTCTAAGAAAGCATGTATGACAATCTTTCGTTACTTTCTTTCATACACAATGGCAAACAATATTCGTAAAGAATTAAATTTGCTTTTAAAATTCGACTTTATAATGTTATATATATTTGCCTTTAAAATTCGACTTTATAATGTTGTATATTTGCCTTCAAAATTCGACTTTATAATGTACTTTATATTTGCCTTCAAAATTTGACTTTACAATGTTGTATATTTGCCTTTTAAAATTCGACTTTACAATGTTGTCTATTTGCCTTTAAAATTCGACTTTACAATGTTGTATATTTGCCTTTAAAATTCGACTTTACAATGTTGTATATTTGCCTTTAAAATTCGACTTCATAATGTATATTTGCCTTCAAAATTTCGACTTTATAATATTTGTATATGTTGCGTAAAACTGTTTACACTTGTTTTGTTTACTAAATGAAAACAAATGAAGGAAACTATTAAAATTGATTAATTATCGGCGTTACAACTCAAGAGGAATATCCTGTTTATCATAAGTATAACAAAAGCCTATCAATTAAATCTCGAGATAAGATAAAGCTTCGACTTTGAAGGCTTGAAGGTTGTCTGCAGAATGGATAATCTTGATCTAACCTGTTTTATTACTTGGTTATTAATTTGTTTATATTTTTGCTCATATGACATCTACGATTTGTTATTTCTCTCTCTCTCTCTCTCTCTCTCTCTCTCTCTCTCTCTCTCTCTCTCTCTCTCTCTCTCTCTCTCTCTCTCTCATACAAAGACGATCTTTTTGTGGGAGTTTGTTTTTAAAGCTAATGGATTTTAAGAGTTTTCAATTCTAATGTTTATATACATTTAAAACTATTGCTACTCCTAAAATCATCACTTCTATTACTTCTGTTAACACTCTCTCTCTCTCTCTCTCTCTCTCTCTCTCTCTCTCTCTCTCTCTCTCTCTCTCTCTCTCTCTCTTATACAGAGACGATCTTTTTGTGGAAGTTTATTTTTAAAGCTAATGGATTTTAAGAGTTATTCCATTCTAATGTTTATATACATTTAAAACTATTGCTACTCCTAAAATCATCACTACTAGCCCAGTGAGGAAAGGAAACAAGGAAAAATAAAATATTTCAAAAACAGTAACATTAAAATAAATATTTCCTATATAAACTATAAAAACTTTAACAAAACGAGAGGAAGAGAAATTAGATAGAGTAGTGTGCATAAGTATACTCTCAAGCAAGAGAACTCTAACCCAAGACAGTGAAAGACCATGGTACATTTGAATCTCTTGAGTATTTGCCTTTGTTTTACAATTGCTGAGTATTGCATATCTAAACAAAATGATTTCAAATTACTGTGATCTTCAACATCAAGATAGTTAGGCCTTTTCCATCATGAGGCTCAATACTACACAGTATTCTAGAAGTTTTATTCCAACTGTGACCAAGGTGTGGAATGATCTTCCTAATCGGGCAGTTGAATCAGTAGAGCTTCAAAAGTTCACACTTGCAGTAAATGTTTTATGCCGAATAGGCTGACATGATTTTTTATAGTACATATATGAAATATCTGTTTTAATGTTGTTAACATTTTGAAAATATTTTATATTAATTGTTCATTGATTCTTCTATCGTTTCTCTATTTCCGTATTTCCTTTCTTCACCGGGCTATTTTTCCCTGTTGGAGTCCTTGGGCTGATAGCCTCTTGCTTTTCCAACTAGGGTTGTAGCTTAGCTATTAATAAAAATAATAATATTAAGTCTAAAAAATAGATATAATTATCGTTCTCAAAAAACATCTGATATTTCTTTGCATAAAATAGTTTTGATAACCATAAGATTAGCTGCACTTAAATTATATTTCTGTATTTATTACGGAATCAAATATGGAAGCTATTTCTTAGATTCATTCCAAATTTCACAGCTTCTACAGAAGACTCTCAATTGATTTGACCTCTCTCCTTTTAACATACATGAAGTGTAAACATCAGTGTAGAGGATAATCCTTCGTGTCTTACATACCAGGGACTTTCTAACAATTACTCCAATTTCAACCCAGTTTTTTTTCTTGGAGTCCCTACTCTGCCTCTGAACGGTTATTATTATTATTATTAATTGCTAAGCTACAACCCTAGTTGGAAAAGCAGGATGCTATAAGCCCAGGGGCCCCAACAGGGAAAATAGCCTAGTAAGGAAAGGAAACAAGGAAAAATAAAATATTTCAAGAGCAGTAACATTAAAATAAATATTAACTGAATAAACTATAAATACCTTAACAAAACAGGAGGAAGAGAAATTAGATAAAATAGTGTGCCCGAGTGTACCCTCAAGCAAGGGAATTCTAACCTACGACAGTGGAAGACCATGGTACAGAGGCTATGACACTACCCAAGTCTAGAGAACAATGGTTTGATTTTAGAGTCTCCTCTGAAGCACTCCCCTCGCTCAGACGTTGAAACCCTCATTTTTTCTGAGGGTTTAAGCCGTACAGCCTAGTTTTAGAAATCTTTTTAATATTTTTATATGAGCTAATGGGGTGTATGTAGTTCGTTGGGAAAGGGGAAGTTTAGAATATGGCAGTCTAAGGAGGGGTTGTAAGGGACCATAGCTCTCCCGGTTGGTAAGTAAGGATATGTCTCCTAAGTTAGGTTAGGTCTAAGACTACGATAGTCTCAGGTGGGGTCGCACGGAACTGTAGCTAGCTCCCCCGGGTGGTAAGAAGGTAGGGAACAACTCCTAGATTAGGTTAGGTGGAGAAATTTAGGTTAGAATCTCAGTGGTTCCCAAACTGGGGGGCGTGAAGTCATCTGCTCGAAATTACTTGTTTACTAGAATAATAAAATCATTAAAATAACAAATATCTGTCATTACATACATGCATCCATCTCACTAAATTTGACCAGAAATAGTGCTTAGTCTCATAAATATTTCCAAATATTATATGCCATGTTTTCAAATTATCTATTCTTAAAATTGCAACTCAATTTAGCCCATTTGCTAATGTTCAGACTTTTTTTCGCTCACTTTGAACCAAATGTTTCGTTTTTAGTTACTGGAATGTACTATTATTTGTTTGAGTGGCTTTCATTATTAAAATGTAATACAAACAGAAATCTGTTTTCCTGTACAATGCTAAGATATAACTGTAAGAATCATTTCATATAAAAACAAGTGAGCAAGTCCTGAACGCGGACATGGTCCTCGTAGAGGACATACCTCCGCCAAGGTGACCTAGAGCGCCATATGTCCTAGAATCATGAATTGATGTGACTTCGACCTTCACATGACCTTGACCTTCACGTGACCTTCAAGTGACCTTGACCTTCACGTGACCTTGACCTTCACATGACCTTGGCTTCAAGTGACCTTGATCTTCAAATGTACTTGACCTTCACGTGACCTTGACCTTCAGGTGACCTTGACCTTCACGTGACCTTGACCTTCACGTGACCTTGACCTTCACGTGACCTTGACCTTCAAGTGACCTGCTTGACTTTTGACCTTCAAGTGATCTTTGTTCATTTGCCACTGATACTTAATATGACATTGATATAATGCACCAATATGACCTTGACCTTTGACCTTTATAAATTTGAACATCACCCATGGGTTGCGCCTGGACTAGGACTTCCCTGTTGGCTTATGCAAAAGTCAGTGCTTTATTTCTGTCTCTTGATATGGCCACTTATGTCATAGTGACACCAGTGACCCCTGTGACCTTGACCTTGGGGTGACCTTGACCAAAATTTAATCAGTTCTTCCATACACATTGGGGAACTACTTGGCCAAGTTTGAAGTGATTCCGTGTAGAAATGTGGCCTCTACGTTGTCCACAGACAGACAGACAAACAAACAAACAAACAAACCGAACCGAAAACATAACCTCCTGGCGGAGGTAAAAAGAGTGGGGGCGTACAGGTCTACTGGAAGCAAAAAGGGGGCGTCAGGTAAGATAGTTTGGGAACCACTGGGTTAGATGGTGTTCTTGTGTTTGTTTTCCTTATAAATTATAGTTTTTCAGTCTGTCCCAACAAACTATAAAGGCTCCGAGCTAATTATTTTAAAGCGAACCAATCATTCTTTTCAATTAGAACACTTTAGTCATCCATAACGTCTTCAAATTTCTCACCTTTTCCGTTATCCTATGTGCGACACGAGGAGCCTCAGGCTATTTATCCATGAACATTAGCTGCCATAGCTCACTTTCATCAAGATAATTCAGTAAACTGTTTCTTCTATCGTTTGTAATATTTGCTCCTACCACCATCAAAATTAACATTCTTCTTGCAGGCTTTCATTTCCTCTATTTATCTTCAACCTTAACATCGTAACCCTCCATTTTTTAAATATTACTCTTCAAAACACTTCAACCATATCCTGATGCTTTTATCACTTTCTGTGCCTTATTCGTAAACCTTTTCTCTTTTCATAAAACATTGGAAGTACATTACCTAGGTTTGGTCATCACACAATGCACCTAAAGGCCTATATAAGTTAATTGGACAGTCATGACTCACTCGTTGAAACCTATTTCATTCGGCCAGTCCTTTTTCCCTTTTATCATATTCTTATAGATACATTTCTTTCAGTGTAACATTGTCAGATAGTTTTTAGCAGAGTACCGTCTTCATTAGAAATTATTAACAATCAAAAGAATCATAAACTTGTTCTCGTATCTTTGTTACGATAGGGGCACTTAGCCCTTACCGTTTATAATTCTCGGGTGTAAGTAATTCCCCAGGTATAGTGAATAAAATTAATCATATAAAGTATACTCTATGCTTTTAAGAAAATTCATGAGCTAATAACAACTATAGGCAAAGAAAAGCCTTACTTCCTTACTTGATCCTTTAGCGTGTCCAGTATAGGTGTGGTCGCGTTGAAAGCCCCACCTCTACTGACGGACTGGCTGCTTGGGAGGCAGGGTTGCCAGTTTGGCCTTTTTTCAGGCCAAAAAATCTCAAATTTGTCCTTTTTAAAAAATTAGTTGGCCTTTAGTCATATCATGAAAAGGTGGGCTTTAAATACTATATTTTTGGCCTTTTTCTAATAATGGACTGGCCTTTTAAAGCTGTGGTTGATTATAAGTTGGCCTTTTCTCATTTAGAAAATCTGGCAACCCTGTTGGCAGGCTAAAGAAGCAGGGTTGCCAGGTTTTCTAAGTAAGAAAATGCCAACTTCTAATCAGCTGTAGCTTGAAAAGACCAACCCATTAGCAAAAAAGGCCAAAAAACATAACATTTAACCCAACCTTTCTCTTTGTGATATTGCTAACGGTCAACCAATTGTTTAAAAAGGCCAAAGTTGAACTTTTGGCCTTTAAAAAGGCCAACCTGGCAACCCTGCTAAATAAATATATAAACAGTTTCAAACCTATAATTTCATACAATAAGCAGTCAACAGTATCAATTTTGTATACACAATAGTTAAATGTAAGTGTATTAAAACTGCAGTGATATCTAGTTAGTACCATACAAGGCGGAGGCACAAATACTTCATTTGTATGCAGGTACAGACTTAGCAAACTTTGATAACAAAAGGGGTACACTTTGCAATGGTTTTTGTAACTTTGTTTTGTAAAAACATACCATTTGCATGCATAATTTCGTAGGGTGACGAATCATATATATATATATATATATATATATATATATATATATATATATATATATATATATATATATATATATATAAATAAATAAATAAATATATATATATATATATATATATATATATATATATATATATATATATATATATATATATATATCATCATCATCAGCCTCATCATCTCCTCCTACGCCTATTGACGCAAAGGGCCTCGGTTAGATTTCGCCAGTCGTCTCTATCTTAAGCTTTTAATTCAATACTTCTCCATTCATCATCTCCTACTTCACAGAATTGCATGTGTGTGTATATATATATATATATATATATATATATATATATATATATATATATATATATATATATATATATATATATATATTGTCTCTCATTTAGATTTTATAGTCATCAAATGGAAAATACACGTAATAAATATCACAGATGTATGTAAACCAAATTTCATATATAAGAATAAAATGTTAATTAATCTTATGTCCTGATCATTCAGTTTGTAAGTTGTTTCAGTGGTATGTACATTAACTGGGCTACTCTACGTAATAGCACTGTCTTTTAGTGAGCTAAATTTAGTTGCTTTGTAACGGATTGCGTCATAGCAGTGTACCCTAACTAACCTTGGACTAAGTAAGTTTTATAGTGTCTGTGCTGTGACCTTCCACTGGCTCATTTTAGTCTAAGTTTTCAATGCCCATGGTACATTCAGATCTTTGTACACACACACACACACACACACACACACACACACACACACACACACATATATATATATATATATATATATATATATATATATATATATATATATATATGTATGTATGTGTGTGTGTGTGTGTGTGTGTGTATGCGTCCGCTATTAAATGTTAATGGTCTATAGCCTTGAACTACAAAAATATATGCGTAGCTTACTACTACTACTACTACTACTACTACTACTACTACTAATAATAATAATAATAATAATAATAATAATAATAATGATAATAATAATAATAATTTCACAACCAATGATCAGTCAACATAAGAAATACATAGAATCTTTATTTGATATGTCTTTGTGATGGTTTAAAAAATTTATTATCGTGGTATGTTTTCTAATCAGTTTCTAAAATAGTAGCAGGATATGATATAGTTTCAAAAACATATATCATTTATTTATAATGAGACAAACAAGATAAGGTGATAAGATTGCGATTTTGTGATAAGGCAAAACTGTCAATATCATTTCAACTCAAAATCGATGTTGAAATTATGTACTGATATAGATTTAAAGTATATAATTTATGAGTTAATACTTCTGAGCATGATCACATTTATTATTATTATTATTATTATTATTTGCTAAGCTACAACCCTAGTTGAAAAAGCAGGATGCTATAAGCCCAGGGGCTCCAACAGGGAAAATAGCTCAGTGAGGAAAGGAAAGAAAAATGGAATATTTTAAGAAAAATAATATTACAATAAATATTTCCTAAATAAACTATAAAAACTTCAACAAAACAAGAGGAAGAAAAATTAGATAGTGTGCCTGAGTGTACCCTCAAGCAAGAGAACTCTAACCCCAAGACAGTGGAAGACCATGATACAGAGGCTACGGCACTACCCAAGACTAGAGAACAATAGTTTGATTTTGGATTGTCCTTCTCCTAGAAGAGCTGGTTACCATAGCTAAAGAGTCTCTTCTACCCTTACCAAGAGGAAAGTGGCTACTGAACAATTACAGTGCAGTAGTTAACCCCTTGAGAGAAGAATTGTTTGGTAATCTCAGTGTTGTCAGATGTATGAAGACAGAAGAGAATATGTAAAGAATAGGCCAGACTATTCGGTGTATGGGTAGGCAATGGGAAAATGAACCGTAACCAGAGTGAAGGATCCAATGTAGATACTCATAAAAAGCAGGGCAGTATCAGAGAAATATAGTATTTCTTAGCTCGTCGAACTTAAGTACCATATATATATGGTGTCGATAATATTTAAAGGTTTAAAGGCTACTGTGACGAGCCGAGAGAAGGTTGTGACTCAAAGGCAGGATGAAAGCAACTGAGTAACTTTATTACATGCACTCGCCTTAACTTTATTACATACACTCGCCTTTATATACAAAAACTCAATGCAAAAGGAAATTTCCTGTTCAACTGATACCACACCGGTTAACAATTAACAGTGAGAAAAAGATACATGTTTTTCAGGTTCTTTTTAGTGAGAGGGGAGAGCGAAGATACAAGCATAATATACACACAAAATGAAATGTTACAATGTACAATCGTGTGACACACGGTTGGTACACTATCCTATGGCAGAGGCATAGGATAGTGACATTGCCCTAGCACACAAGACAATGCCCTAAAGACTGACCATATTTACACGTGATCAGCGCGTAAGCCACAATTCCACCAAAGCTAGGCCTAGGAAGGACCAGACAATGGCTGCTGATGACTCACCATATAGACCTATAGGCTCCCACAAAGCCCTCATCCTTAGATCACAAGGATGGCGTTGCAGCAACCAAAGGAATTAACGAGTTTGAGCCAGACTCGACCTTGAGCACAATAAGATGATCAATGGAAATGAATTTCTGCCTCACAATGAGATAGAATCCTAGTTTCTTCAAATGAAAGGCAGCTGGAGCACTGCAAGGAGCCGGATCCGATCTGCTAACGATATTTCCTGATTTACCTGGTGGAACACTGTCTTAAATTATTATTATTATTATTATTATTATTATTATTATTATTACTTTCCAAGCAACAACCATAGTTGAAAAAGCAGGATGCTATAAGCCCAGGGGCCCCTACAGGGAAAACAGCCCAGTGGGGAAAGGAAACGATGAAAAATAAAATGTTCTGAGAACAGTAACAACATTAAAATAAATATTATCTATAGAAACTATAATAACTTTAACAAGAGGAAGAGAAATTAGATAGAATAGTGTACCCGAGTGTACCCTCAAGCAAGAGAACTCTAACCCAAGACAGTGAAAGACCAGGGTACAGAAGCTATGGCGCTATCCAAGACCAGAGAACATTAGAACAGGTTTGATTCTTTACAAAATACATCTTCAGGTTGGCCATGGCACCAGCCACCCGTTGAAATATTACCACTAGAGAGGTATGGGGTCCTTTGATTGGCCATACAGTACTACATTAGAGCCTTCTCTCTGGTCACGGCTCATTTTCCCTTTGCCTACATATACACCGAATAGTCTAGCCTATTATTTATATATAATCCTCTGTCCTCATACACCTGACAACACTGAGAAATCCAAACAAATTTTCTTCTCTCAAGGGGTTAACTACTGCACTGTAATTATCCAGTGGCCACTTTCCTCTTGGTAAGGGTAGAAGAGACTCTAGTTATGGTAAGCAGCTCTTCTAGGAGAAGGACACTCCAAAATCAAACCATTGTTCTCTAGTCTTGGGTAGTGCCACAGCCTCTGTACCATGGTCTTCCACTGTCTTGGGTTAGAGTTCTCTTACTTAAGGGTACACTCGGGCACACTATTCTATCTTATTCATCTTCCTTGTTTTGATAAAGGTTTTAAAGTTTATATAGGAAATATTTATTTTACTGTTACTGTTCTTAAAGTATTTTATTTTTTAATTGTTTCCTTTCCTCACTGGGCTATTTTCCCTGTTGTAGCCCTTGGGCATATAACATCTTGCTTTTCCAACTAGGGTTGTAGCTTAGCAAGTAATAATATTTATAAGAATAATTGCTGCTTACGTCTCCTGCTGTTTATTCATTTCCTTGTTTCCTTTCCTCACTGGGCTATTTTTCTCTATTGGAGCCCTTGGGCATATAGCATCTTGCTTTTCCAACTAAGGTTGTAGCTTAGCTAATAATAATAATAATAATAATAATAATAATAATAATAATAATAATAATAGAGCAGCTGATCTAAAAATATTGTTAGAAAAATATAAGAGTAAAATATAGTATTTAATTCAAATCACAATTAATGAATCAATGTGATCAAAATCAATACGTTATCGCACCCAATAGAAATCTCTCTCTCTCTCTCTCTCTCTCTCTCTCTCTCTCTCTCTCTCTCATACAGACAGACAGACAGACACACACACACATACACACACACACACACACACACACACATATATATATATATATATATATATATATATATATATATATATATATATATATATATA
>NC_090735.1:14430767-14438267 GCF_036898095.1 Palaemon carinicauda
ATATACCGTTCACGCGTTTGAACATCACTTCAAGGACTTGTCTGTCGAACCACGTTCGAAAGTCACTACAAACACTTGTCTGTCGAATCACGTTCGACCATGACTTCAAACACTTGTCTGTCGAACAAAGTTCGAACATCACTTCAAGGACTTGTCTGTTGAACCACGTTCGAAAGTCACTACAAACACTTGTCTGTCGAATCACGTTCGAACATGACTTCAAACACAAGTCTGTCAAACCACGTTCGAACATCACTTCAAGGACTTGTCTGTTGAACCACGTTCGAACATCAATACAAACACTCGTCTGTCAAACCACGTTCGAAAATGACTTCAAACACTTGTTTGTCGAACAAAGTTCGAACATCACTTTAAGGACTTGTCTGTTGAACCACGTTCGAACATCAATACAAACACTCGTCTGTCAAACCACGTTCGACCGTGTAAATCCGCCTTAATGGAAACGGGAAACCCAATTTAAACGAGCATGTCTCTGGTTTGCAACCTCTACACTGTATCAGCGGGAATTGGATATACGACGCTTGCCACAAGGCCGAAGAAAAAACTGGAGGTTTTCAGATGCGGTAACACGTATTTTGAGACGGAAGCTCACTTCCTTTATCATTATTATTACTAGTATGTGCGAACCGTCAAAACTGACGGCTGAATATTTCGATAGATATGCAAACACACAGACACACACACACACGCAGACACACACACCAGGGTATGAATATTGCCTCTTACCCTTACCCAAGCGACGGGGAGAGATCATCGTGATCGAAAAGATGTATATACTGTATATATATATATATATATATATATATATATATATATATATATATATATATATATATATATATATATATATATATATATATAAGAGAGAGAGAGAGAGAGAGAGAGAGAGAGAGAGACTTGCTCTTTATTACATAGGTGTGATTATTATTATTATTATCATCATTATTATAATTATCATTATTGCTGTCCCTGTGTTATGATGTAGTTCCTCATAATGGCCTGTTATTCATCGAATTTCAAGTTACTTCAACAAGGATATTCTGATAGGATAAGACCTATTTGTCCAGTCTTAGCTGGGAATTTCTATAATTGGATTGTCTAAGAATTCCCTATAATCACTTGAAAATACGCAATTCAAAGATGAGAGGATGAGTGTACTGACGTCAGACATCTCCCCTGTATAATAAAGAGAAAGTGCCTGAATATATATATATATATATATATATATATATATATATATATATATATATATATATATATATTGTATATATAATATAATATATATATATATATATATATATATATATATATATATATATATATATATATATATTGTATATATAATATATATACATATATACATACATACATACATATAATATATATATATAGATATTGTATATAAATATACATACATTTATATATATATATATATATATATATATATATATATATATATATATATATATATATATATATATATATATATATATGTCACCCTTGGTGGGGTGAGAAGTTGTCATACCCTGGTGAGAGAGAGGGTACCCCGAGATGTACACTCGGAAACTTCACTCTCCCACATTTTTCCTTGTTGGAACCCCTGGGATTATAGCATCCTGCTTTTCCAACATACGCTGTAGCTTAGCAAGTAATAATAATAATAATAATAATAATAATAATAATAATAATAATAATAATAATATAGCCGAACCAGCGGTGGTAGTTAGGAATAGGGGTGGAAATGGATGAATCTGTGTGTGTGCGTGTGTGTGTACATGTCTATCTAAATATTTAGACATAATTTTTGACGGCCAGGATACAATAGTAAACAATATTATTCATTCTGTGTATTATAAGGATGGATATACTATAGTCCATTTCTTTTATCGAGGCATATTTGCACCGACTCGCAACGGTGCCCTTTTAGCTCGGAAAAGTTTCCTGATCGCTGATTGGTTAGAATTATGTCGTCAAACCAATCAGCGATCAGGATACTTTTCCGAGCTAAAAGGGCACCGCTGCGAGTCAGTGCAAATCTGCATCGCTAAAAGAAATTGACTATAGTTCATTATTTTTTCTATAAAATGTAAATCGAATACATAATCAACAAACTTTAACATGCCTAAGATACGTATATAAACGTACGCATATGTTGTTTTGATATGAATATAACTCATTATAAAATATGACACTGCTAAATAATCTAATTATTAACATCACTCAGAAGCAGTTAAATCTGCTCGCGGATGAAATGATTTGTTGAGGAAAAACTTTCACAGAACAAAAACTGGGATGCTAGATGAAACTAGATTTAAGTGGCATACTCATCATAAGTCCTTTTTACCATCTTTATTGAAGCATTACATTACATGATATTTGTATCCAAGGGGAGAGGGAGCTGGGGTAGCAACCTCATCCCTGAAATAGTTGCATATGCATATGTATGATTATATATATATATATATATATATATATATATATATATATATATATATATATATATATATATATATATATAGTATATATATATATATATATATATATATATATATAGTATATATATATATATATATATATATATATATATATAGTATATATATATATATATATATATATATATATATATATATATATATATATATACATACATATGCATTTAAATGCACTGTACATGTATGTAGCTGTGTAAGTGTATAAATATATGAACGAGTATAAACGCTGTATTATTATTATTATTATTATTATTATTATTATTATTATTATTATTATTATTATTATTATTATTATTATTATTAATTGATAAGCTACAACACTAGTTGGAGAAGCAGGATGCTATAAGCCTAGGGGCCCCAATAGGGAAAATATTCCAGTGAGGAAAGGAAACAAGGAAAAATAAAATATTCTAAGAACGATAAAAACATTGAAATAAATATTTTCTATATAAACTATAAAAACATGACAAAACAAGAGGAAGAGTTGTGGTGGCCGGGTGGTAGCGTTCTTGCGTGGTGATTGCCATACTGGGGATCGAGTCCCGGTCAAACTCGTTAGTTCCTTTGGTTGCAGCAACCTCACCATCCTTGTGAGCTAAGGATGGGGGGTTTGGGGGAGCCTGTAGGTCTATCTGCTTAGTCCTCAGCAGCCATTGTCTGCCCCTCCTTGGTCCTAGCTTGGGTGGAGAGGGGGCTTGGGCGCTGATCATATGTATATATGGTCAGTCTCTAGGGCACTGTCCTGCTTGATAGGGCAATGTTACTGTCCCTTGCCTCTGCCATTCATGAGCAACCTTTAAAGAGAAACAAGACAGAACATTCTCCATAAACCAATGTCCTTTATCTTACTGTTTTCGTAATATGGATCACTATTCTCTCTAATTTCTCTTATTTTTGTATTGTTAAAGCTTTTATAGTTTATATAGGAAATATTCATTTTATTATTGTTATTGTTCTTAGAATATTCTATTTTTCCTTGTTTCCTTACCTCACATGGCTATTTTCCTTGCTGGGGCCCTTGGGCTTATAGCATCCTGCTTTTCCAACTAGGGTGGTAGCTTAGCAAGTAATAATAATAATAATAATAATAATAATAATAATAATAATAATAATAATAATAATAATAATAATAATAACAATAGCAATAATAATAATAATAATAATAATAATAATAATAATAATAATAATAATAATCATCATCATCTGCGATCTTCTACAATCTCTCCTGTCATGAATTATCTTCCTGTTTTCTTAATCCTCCTCTTCTCGACATAACTATATATTTCACCTAGCTTGGCAGATGATGCATTTTCCTTTTCAGTATTACTCCTGTCAAATAAAAAGAATATAAAGACCTTCAAATTAAAAACTGATTTTTTAATTTGATATGATTATTTCTGTGATGACTGATTGATTGATTGATTGATTTCTATAGACTGTCATTCTTACATCATCAGCCTGATACAATCCTAGTTGGGAAAGCAAGATGCTATAAGCCGAAGGGCTCCAACAGGGAAAATAGCCCAGTGAGGAAAGGAAATAAGGAAAAACTACAAGAGAAGTTTAAGAACAATAATAACAATAATAATCTTCCATAAATAAACTATAAAAAATCTTGAAAATAAGAATAGGATAAAAACTTCAAAATAACAAGAGGAAGAGAAACAAGATAAAATCATGTGCCCGAGCGTACACTCAAGCCTCCTTCTCTAACCAGTACAGATTGTGGATTAGGACAGTCGACCTCTGTAGTTCTCCCAAAGATCGGAAATTCACATTACAGTTATTTTACTTAGGAATACTTATGCTCTGAATATAGTTTGATTTTCCTAAAGTCGTTTAAAGACATAAGGTTTAAAGGCGCTTCATGAATGGCAGAGGCCAGGGACAGTGACTTTGTCCTGGTTAGCAGGACAATGCCCTAGAGACTGACCATATATACATATAATTAGTGCCCAAGCCTCCTCTCCAACCTAGCTAGGACCAGGAAGGACAAGGCAATGGCTGCCGATGATTCAGCAGGTAAACCTATAGGCTCCCCGAAATACCCAATATTTAGCTCACAAAGATGGTGAGGTTACAGACACTACAAGAAACTATCGAGCTTGAACGGGACTCGAAC
The DNA here is from genome assembly GCF_036898095.1 of Palaemon carinicauda. Lineage (NCBI taxonomy): Eukaryota > Metazoa > Arthropoda > Malacostraca > Decapoda > Palaemonidae > Palaemon > Palaemon carinicauda. Next base: position 14,435,403 of record NC_090735.1, read on the forward strand.
CCAAGTCCGGAAAATCACTAGTCAGGGACGTTTCCAATAAGCCACCACAATGTAAGTAACCAAAGAATATTATTAATAATTGCGGCACTAACCTTAAATACTGAACTAAGTTGAACGAACAATGAAAACCATAATATATGACATATGAAGTCTTACAAGGAACTGACAATCCTTGGACGAATTTGGCTAATGAATCCTCTATAGATTTAGTCAGTCTTTAGAGGACTGGAGAAATCCAACCGAAGCCCTTTGCGTCAATAGGCGTAGGAGGAGAAGATGATAATGATTATGAAGTCTTATTGCTGTTTAGACATACATTAAACTTGATAAACACATAAATTTATAAGGATAGATAAATTGATAAACAGAAGGTGTGGCTATGAACAAGAAGGAAAAATGTGCAAATGCTTAAGAAATTGTCAATATATGAACCACTACGACAAATTATATAACTGTTTCTTTTCTTTCATAATCCGTGCGAAAGATTTTTATGATTATAAGATTTTTTCATCACTGATAGAGAACCATAAGGAGGCACGATAATATACACATATGGAAAAGACGAAACATGTAAAATAATGAGGTAAAATGAAACCATAGGAATGGTTGGCTGATTTCATTACACACTGAGATTTAAAATATTTCTTGAAAAATTATCAAAAACTTTAAAATTATTCGCTGTTTATCGTTTAATCATTTGTACTGTTAATTATCATATCATTCCTTTCTTCTTGTTTCTGTTCTTAAAGTATTTTATTTTAGTTGTTCATTACTTTTCTTTATAGTTTATTTATTTTTATATTTCCTTTCCTCACTGGGCCATTTTTCTTTGTTGGAGCCCTTGGGCTTATAGCATCCTGCTTTTGCAATTAGGGTTGTAACTTAGCTAATAATAATAATAATAATAATAATAATAATAATAATAATAATAATAATAATATCCATTCATCTCAGTCGATTTTTCAATCTTTATACTTTATATGTAAAATAAAAACGCACCTCGTTTGGAGAGAGAGAGAGGAGAGAGAGAGAGAGAGAGAGAGGGGAGAGAGAGAAAGAGAGAGAGAGAGAGAGAGAGAGAGAGAGAGAGAGGAGAGAGAGAGAGAGCTGTTGAAAATATAGGTAAATTACCTTGGCCTTCAACAGACCACGCCCTAATTTTTCCTCGTCACAAATAACACAACACAATATTTTAACATTTAAGTTGAGGCTAAAAATTCATCGGAAATTAACGAAAACTGGGAAGAAATCATCACCACGGCTCATTAAACAGGAACCCTTTCGAAATTCATCAAAACTTTATTTGAGAATTCTGAGAATTTCTAAATTTCCTGGGGGGAGGGGGGGGGGGAGAAAGGTGTGTGTTTTGCTACGTGACAGATATGAGAGTGTTAAATCATCGGTTGGTAAGAGTTATAAGGTGTTATTTTGATATGTGATTTGTCATAGTTGTGATTTTTTTTTTGTACTTTTACAGTTAATTTGAATTATATTCACAAAGATGAAATCACACAGAAAGTTACAAACACACAGGACAGACAGACGGACTTATATATATATATATATATATATATATATATATATATATATATATATATATATATATATATATATACATATATATATATATATATATGTATATATATATATATATATATATATATATATATTGCAAACACACACACACATATATATATATATATATATATATATACATATATATATATATATATATATATATATATATATATATATATATATATATATGTATATATATATATATATATATATATTGTAAACACACACACACATATATATATATATATATATATATATATATATATATATATATATATATATATATGTGTGTGTGTGTGTGTGTGTGTGTGTGTGAATATACACATATATGTGTATATGTAATTATGAATATACGTAGGGAGAGAGAAGAGAGAGAGAGAGAGAGAGAGAGAGAGAGAGAGAGAGAGAGAGAGAGAGAGAGAGAGAGAGAGAGAGAGAGAGAGAGAGTGTGTTACAAGGATTTTGGATGTCTTAAAACCTTTTAGTCCATCCAGGGAGACTCCATTTGCTTTTGGGTAGAGAGAGAGAGAGAGAGAGAGAGAGAGAGAGAGAGAGAGAGAGAGAGAGAGAGAGAGAGAGAGAGAGAGAGAGTTACAAGGATTTTGGATGTCTTAAACCTTTTAGTCCATCCGGGGAGACTCCGTTTGCTTTTGGGTAGAGAGAGAGAGAGAGAGAGAGAGAGAGAGAGAGAGAGAGAGAGAGAGAGAGAGAGAGAGAGAGAGAGAGATTGTTGATTAGGTGAAGTATCTTGAGAAGAATTTCCCCAGATGTGAAAGCATTACTCCACGCAAATTATGTGAATACTATATGAATCTGATAAGATGACTGAATAAAACCTCTTACTGATCTTTAAAGATTCTTGGAAATAATCAAAGCTGAATCTATGATGTGATTATATTTAAGAAATGTTTTTTTCCTAGCTGAAAATAAAGATATATACGAGGGATACAGTATGGACATTCTCAAACGCATACTGGTAAAGAACATGGAGCTAAAAGTAATTAAATAGGAAATGAAATAATTTGGGAGTTACTGAGACGAAATAGGTTTCGAGTATCCTACTGGAGAGTCAGCATCAACAGAATTAGCCTAAGCTAATGGTGGTAACGTCCTTCCCTGGTGATTGCCAGACTGGGGTTCGAGTCCCACTCAAACTCGTTAGTTCCTTTGGTCGCTGCAACCCCACTATCATTGTGAGTTAAGGATGAAGGTTTGGGGGAGCCTATAGATCTATCTGCTGAGTCATCAGCAGCCACTGCCTGGCCTTCCTTGGCCCTAGCTTGGTTG
>NC_090735.1:14460767-14463267 GCF_036898095.1 Palaemon carinicauda
ATTTCTCCCAGGTGGCCAATGGAAAAGAAATTGGAATAGATTAAAAGTCTCTAATGCATCTAAAAACAAGGCGCACATGCCTTTATTAATTTCACATCTTTATCAGAGTGAATATGATATACGGCATTGTATATATATATATATATATATATATATATATATATATATATATATATATATATATATATGTGTGTGTGTGTGTGTGTGTGTGTGTGTGTGTGTGGCTTGTGCTTGTGATATATATTCATATGTGTATATTTATATATATATATATATATATATATATATATATATATATATATATATATATATATATATATATATATACATATATTTGTATGTGTGCGTGTTTGTGTGTATGTGTTTAAAAGGATTAGAAAAATTCCAGTGTACTAAAAAACTCTGTAGGTAGAAAAAACCAGAAGGAATCAAAAGATTAAGATTTAGAGGTCACCCATTCTCAGAGAAGAACAGGATTAGTCCGACTCGCTAAATCAGTTAATACGCAAATGTCAAGCTGGGCAAATTGTTTTCTTGTATCCTCACCGAGAGGTCGTGAAAATATGAAATTATTTGAAATCTATACGAAATATTAAGAAGAACTGTCATTCGACTGCCACTTTCGTTTGGGAGCACTATAGTGTTTCAGGTCGTACTTCTTCATCATTTGAGATGCAGTGCCATTTTACAACTCGTAGAACAGCTAGGTTGTCGTTTTCTTATTGTTCGTTATTCTTGGTTGTTCTTGTTTTATCTCTTTGAAAATCGTGGTTCTATACCAATATTTGATTAATTCATTTTCGTCATGCTAGTGTGATAGATATACTTGCTAAATGATAATATATTTATAGGTATAAAGGCAGTTATTTAGCATCCCCTTCATACAAATATCGTATTTGTTGGAAAAATTTAAAATAACTTTTATACAAATGGTAATTGAAAAGTAGCAGATAATGAAAAAAAATTCTCTTGATCAATGAATATTCACATCAAGTTATTATTGGAATGAGAATATGAAAAGCATTAATACAGAAAATATCATATCAATGGGATCTGCCAAAAAAGTTCTTTTATTTTCATTATTATTACTAGCTGGAAAAGCCGGATGCTACAAGCCCAAGAGCTCCAACATGGTAATAAACCAGTGCAGAAAAGAAATAAAGAAATAAATAAACAATATCTGAAAAGTAATGAATAAGAAATATAAAATCTTCTAAGACAATGACAAATTAGTCGCAGTTAAACAAGGAGTATTTTTCTCTCTTTCATTTGTCATTTCCATAAATTTTCGTGAATATGTTGATTTAATAATAGGATGCGTTATCATCAATAAATAATAGAGTGTTTGGATATTGGCAGGAGTTAAGCTATCACCGTGCCAAAAGAAAATCATAAAAACAAAACCCTCTTTGCTAAGTACAGTAGTTTATTCTGTATGATGAACATACGTTTCCGATTTGGCAAGCTCCATAGATATACAGGTGTTGGCTGCTAACAAAAAACAATGAATACTTGTAGACTGAGTTATGTACATTATTCGGTATATTACTACGAGTCTATTTACAGTGCCTTAGGGCAAATGGCATTACAAAAATGGGTGGTCAGTGTACCGCATTTGTTTCATACACGCTCATATAATGTAATGCCAATGTTTTGTTTTTTTATCTTTTGCCCTCTCCCGTATTATTATTATTATTATCATTATTATTATTATTATTATTATTATTATTATTATTATTATTAGCAAAACTACAACCCTAGTTGGAAAAGCAAGATGCTATAAGCCCAAGAGCTCAAATAGGGAAAAATAGCCCAGTGAGGGAAGGAAATAAGGAAATAAATAAATGATGAGAACAAATTAACAATAAATCAGTCTAAAAACAGTAACAACGTCAAATCAGATATGTCATATATAAACTATAAAAAGAGACTCATGTCAGCCTGTTCAACATAAAAACATTTGCTGCAACTTTGAACTTTTGAAGTTCTACTGATTCAGCGACCAGGTTAGGAAAATCATTCCACAACCTGGTCACAGCTGACATAAAACTTCTAGAATACTGTGTAGTATTGAGCCTCATGATGGAGAAGGCCTGGCTATTAGAATGAACTGCCTGCCTAGTATTACGAACAGGATAGAATTGTCCAGGGAGATCTGAATGTAAAGGATGGTCAGTTATGAAAAATCTTATGCAACATGCATAATTATTATTATTATTATTATTATTATTATTATTATTATTATTATTATTATTACTTGCTAAGCTACAACCCCAATTGGAAAAGCAGGATGCTATAAGCCCAGGGGCTCCAACAGGGAAAATAGCTTAGTGAGGAGAGGAAACAAAAAATAAGAGGAAGAGAAATGAGATAAAATAGTGTGCCCGAGTGTGCCCTGAAGAAAGAACTAATTGTACGACGGTGCCAAAGATTAATATCTAGATCAGGAATAATAGAACAACCTGTTTAAGCTGGCCATCGCATGTTTTAGATTGTTTAA
>NC_090735.1:14478267-14490767 GCF_036898095.1 Palaemon carinicauda
TATATATATGTGTGTGTGTGTGTAAGACAGTTCAAAAACGTCCCTAGAAAACCAGTATACGACAGGTGACTTCCAAATCTCAAAAAAAAAAAAAAAAAAGTATTATTAATTAGCTAACAATACCATGATACGAACAAGACGCACCATAATAAAACAAAGAAGAAACAGTGGAAACTCATCTCTACAAGCAAAGCGACTTCAAATGAAAAGAAGAGTCTATATAAAAAGCAAAAGTTGCTGTGACGTTGGGAAATACGATATCCGAGGAAAAATGAGATGCCAGTCTGGTTTTCCACTCGTCCTCGAGGTGTTTTGACGTCACAGAAAGCCATGCTAAGCGTCACAATATCCAACGAGACGGATGAAGATGCCTTGCTTATATGGACCCATTGGGGGTAGGGGGTTGGGTGATGGAATGAGGGGAGGGGTTAGAAGAAAGAAGGAGGAAGGGGAAGGGGACTAAGGATTGGGGAGGGAGCAATGGGTGATGATTTGAAAGGATGGTCTAGGAGTCTAGGATACGTTGGGTATGTTAGGAAAGAGGTTTTGAGCTTGGTATCTTTTCTCTTAACCGTCCTCAACTTTGTTGCTACGAGGGTTGGAAAGATACAGAGAGAGAGAGAGAGAGAGAGAGAGAGAGAGAGAGAGAGAGAGAGAGAGAGAGAGAGAGAGAGGTATATGAGTAGATGGTGAGATAAAGCTGAAAAGGATGGACATTATCGTGTTATCATGATATCATGAAGCTAGAGGCAGAGACCGATGGTACATAGTTATTACTACTTATTCTACTGCTACCTTTACTAGATATCACCACTACTCATACCACTCCTAATACTGCTACTTCTAATAAAGATTGTTTTGAACCAGTTGAAGCAATTCCGATAACTCGATACTTATATTTAAATGTTTACTACAAGTAGAAAAGAAAACCACAGATTTTCCCTCTTTTAAAAATAACAATAACTGCAACTACTACTACTACTACTACTACTACTACTACTACTACTAATAATAATAATAATAATAATAATAATAATAATAATAATAATAATAATAATAATAATAATAACAACGACAATCTCTGAATTCGAGTGAATTGGAAATCATCTTAGGTATGCTGGCACAAAATTATTGGAAGCAATTAATTGACACGATTGTATTTTCAGCGCTGAAACTACCTCTAAGACATATGTATCACTTTTGTTTTCTGTTAGTTAATATTTATGATCAAAAGCCCTAACTAATTTATATGAAACCAGCCAAATGTTCATTCGCTTCGTTAATAAGTTCAGGGGAAAAAATCAAAATAATACAATTGAATAAAGTAAATTCAGATGAAAAATCCACCAATAGTAGACGGATTATTGACCGATAAAATTACCTCTTTCGATTGTAAACAAATGTAATTGGATAGAGTGCCTTTGAAGTTCCCCAAATTTAAGGAATAAAAACAATAACCATAAATAATCATGGAACAGATGTCAGGTTAAAAACCAAGGTTTTAAAATATTGGTTAAATAGTCTCAAACCAGCGAAAAAAATTTGAATGCTGAACTTTATCCAGAAATAAGAGCATAAAACGTTGCATTCTGTTATTGTTCAGATTGCAATACCCATTGCTACTCTTTAAAGGTTTAAAGGTTACTCATGAATGGCAGAGACAAGGTAGAGTACAATGCTCTAGAAACTGACTATATATGCAGTATATATGATCAGTGTCCAAGCCCCTCTCAATCGAGCTAGGGCCAGGGTTGGTCAGGCAATGCCTACTGATGACTCTCTATTATATCTATATATTCTCTCCAAAGACCCATAGGATGGTGAGGTTGCAGACATTAATCTTGAGCTTGAGCCTCTCTCCATCAAGCCAGGATCATGGGGGCCAAGCAATGGCTGCTTATGGCACAGTAAGATCTAAAGACTCCCCCAAATTTACCATTGCTGTCTCATAAGGGGGTGAGGTTGCAGACGCTACTGTAGAGCTGAGGCCCTCTCCATCAAGCCAGGATCATGGGGGCCAGGCAATGGCTGCTTATGGCACAGTAAGATCTAAAGACTCCCCCAAATTTACCATTGCTGTCTCATAAGGGGGTGAGGTTGCAGACGCTACTGTAGAGCTGAGGCCCTCTCCATCAAGCCAGGATCATGGGGGCCAGGCAATGGCTGCTTATGGCACAGTAAGATCTAAAGACTCCCCCAAATTTACCATTGCTGTCTCATAAGGGGGTGAGGTTGCAGACACTACTGTAGAGCTGAGGCCCTCTCCACCAAACCATGATCATGGGGGCCAGGCAATGGCTGCTTATGGCACAGTAAGATCTAAAGATTCCCCCAAATTTACCATTGCTGTCTCATAAGGGGGTGAGGTTGCAGACGCTACTGTAGAGCTGAGGCCCTCTCCATCAAGCCAGGATCATGGGGGCCAGGCAATGGCTGCTTATGGCACAGTAAGATCTAAAGACTCCCCCAAATTTACCATTGCTGTCTCATAAGGGGGTGAGGTTGCAGACGCTACTGTAGAGCTGAGGCCCTCTCCATCAAGCCAGGATCATGGGGGCCAGGCAATGGCTGCTTATGGCACAGTAAGATCTAAAGACTCCCCCAAATTTACCATTGCTGTCTCATAAGGGGGTGAGGTTGCAGACGCTACTGTAGAGCTGAGGCCCTCTCCATCAAGCCAGGATCATGGGGGCCAGGCAATGGCTGCTTATGGCACAGTAAGATCTAAAGACTCCCCCAAATTTACCATTGCTGTCTCATAAGGGGGTGAGGTTGCAGACACTACTGTAGAGCTGAGGCCATCTCCATCAAGCCAGGACAATGGAGGGCCAGGCAATGGCTGCTTATGACACAGTAAGATCTAAAGACTCCCCCAAATTTACCATTGCTGTCTTATAAGGGGGTGAGGTTGCAGACACTACTGTAGAGCTGAGGCCCTCTCCACCAAACCATGATCATGGGGGCCAGGCAATGGCTGCTTATGGCACAGTAAGATCTAAAGATTCCCCCAAATTTACCATTGCTGTCTCATAAGGGGGTGAGGTTGCAGACACTACTGTAGAGCTGAGGCCATCTCCATTAAGCCAGGACAATGGAGGGCCAGGCAATGGCTGCTTATGGCACAGTAAGATCTAAAGACTCCCCCAAATTTACCATTGCTGTCTCATAAGGGGGTGAGGTTGCAGACACTACTGTAGAGCTGAGGCCCTCTCCACCAAACCATGATCATGGGGGCCAGGCAATGGCTGCTTATGGCACAGTAAGATCTAAAGACTCCCCCAAATTTACCATTGCTGTCTCATAAGGGGGTGAGGTTGCAGACACTACTGTAGAGCTGAGGCCCTCTCCACCAAACCATGATCATGGGGGCCAGGCAATGGCTGCTTATGGCACAGTAAGATCTAAAGACTCCCCCAAATTTACCATTGCTGTCTCATAAGGGGGTGAGGTTGCAGACACTACTGTAGAGCTGAGGCCCTCTCCACCAAACCATGATCATGGGGGCCAGGCAATGGCTGCTTATGGCACAGTAAGATCTAAAGATTCCCCCAAATTTACCATTGCTGTCTCATAAGGGGGTGAGGTTGCAGACACTACTGTAGAGCTGAGGCCCTCTCCACCAAACCATGATCATGGGGGCCAGGCAATGGCTGCTTATGGCACAGTAAGATCTAAAGACTCCCCCAAATTTACCATTGCTGTCTCATAAGGGGGTGAGGTTGCAGACACTACTGTAGAGCTGAGGCCCTCTCCACCAAACCATGATCATGGGGGCCAGGCAATGGCTGCTTATGGCACAGTAAGATTTAAAGACTCCCCCAAATTTACCATTGCTGTCTCATAAGGGGGTGAGGTTGCAGACACTACTGTAGAGCTGAGGCCATCTCCATCAAGCCAGGACAATGGAGGGCCAGGCAATGGCTGCTTATGGCACAGTAAGATCTAAAGACTCCCCCAAATTTACCATTGCTGTCTCATAAGGGGGTGAGGTTGCAGACACTACTGTAGAGCTGAGGCCCTCTCCACCAAACCATGATCATGGGGGCCAGGCAATGGCTGCTTATGGCACAGTAAGATTTAAAGACTCCCCCAAATTTACCATTGCTGTCTCATAAGGGGGTGAGGTTGCAGACACTACTGTAGAGCTGAGGCCATCTCCATCAAGCCAGGACAATGGAGGGCCAGGCAATGGCTGCTTATGGCACAGTAAGATCTAAAGACTCCCCCAAATTTACCATTGCTGTCTCATAAGGGGGTGAGGTTGCAGACACTACTGTAGAGCTGAGGCCCTCTCCACCAAACCAGGATCATGGGGGCCAAGCAATGGCTGCTTATGGCACAGTAAGATCTAAAGACTCCCCCAAATTTACCATTGCTGTCTCATAAGGGGGTGAGGTTGCAGACACTACTGTAGAGCTGAGGCCCTCTCCACCAAACCATGATCATGGGGGCCAGGCAATGGCTGCTTATGGCACAGTAAGATCTAAAGATTCCCCCAAATTTACCATTGCTGTCTCATAAGGGGGTGAGGTTGCAGACACTACTGTAGAGCTGAGGCCCTCTCCACCAAACCATGATCATGGGGGCCAGGCAATGGCTGCTTATGGCACAGTAAGATTTAAAGACTCCCCCAAATTTACCATTGCTGTCTCATAAGGGGGTGAGGTTGCAGACACTACTGTAGAGCTGAGGCCCTCTCCACCAAACCATGATCATGGGGGCCAGGCAATGGCTGCTTATGGCACAGTAAGATTTAAAGACTCCCCCAAATTTACCATTGCTGTCTCATAAGGGGGTGAGGTTGCAGACACTACTGTAGAGCTGAGGCCATCTCCATCAAGCCAGGACAATGGAGGGCCAGGCAATGGCTGCTTATGGCACAGTAAGATCTAAAGACTCCCCCAAATTTACCATTGCTGTCTCATAAGGGGGTGAGGTTGCAGACACTACTGTAGAGCTGAGGCCCTCTCCACCAAACCATGATCATGGGGGCCAGGCAATGGCTGCTTATGGCACAGTAAGATCTAAAGACTCCCCCAAATTTACCATTGCTGTCTCATAAGGGGGTGAGGTTGCAGACACTACTGTAGAGCTGAGGCCATCTCCATCAAGCCAGGACAATGGAGGGCCAGGCAATGGCTGCTTATGACACTGTAAGAAGACTTAAAGGCTCCCGCAAACCCGCCATCACTATCCCACAACGGTAGTGAGGTTGCAGATGCTACGTGAAACTATCGAACTTGAACCTTACTCGAATTCCCGTCCAACATATTGCCAGGCAGTGACATTTCCGATAGGCCATCACACCCTTCGATTAATTACCATCACGATATGTTTAAAGCTACGGCTTTTTATTACTAGTTAATGCCAGAAGCAGAGCGCCCTGCTAATGTCATTTAGAGAATCCAAAGCAGATTGCAGCATCAATTAGTACCACATGCTCATCTGTTGCCAGTAAAAGCAAGCGCCCGTCCATCAAGGGGGTGTTCATGCGAAATCGAATGCTCTGAAATTATACTTTATTAACGTACTGATGATTTGAAATTGATTCGTTAATTCGTCAAAACTGAGGTGATTTTCATCTATTCACTTTTTTTCATTCATGTTCATGATATGGGTTTTCATTTTTGAGTGGTCCAGCTAAGTTTGCGCTTACGATTAAAAAAACATGCAATAGTCTTGATTGCTTTTAAACGAAAACATAAATATTCATGACGTTTAAATCTTTTAGAACTTTATTTAAATCGCATATTCAAGATACCTATTAGAGTAATTAAGCCTATAATTTTCTAGGCCTTAAAATTTTGTCGGTTATTCGCCACATTCTATAAAAAAAATATTGCGACAGTTTAGACATAAATGTGTACCCACGAATCACCTGAATTCCTAGCTGGGAATCATAAATCATGCATTTTCATTATATTTCTTCTTCTTCTTCTTCTTTGTTTAAATCTTTTCCCACTTCTATGTTGGGTCGATGTTTTTGGTCAGCTTTCTCCATCTACCTCTGTCCCACTCCTGTCATCCTTGATAGAGTCCATCCACCTTCGCTTTGGTCTCCCTCTCCTTCTCGTTCCCTGTACCTCCATTTCCATCACTCTCCTCCCAATATACTGTTCATCTCTTCTCATGACATGACCATACCACCTCAGTCTACTTTCTTCTTCTTCTTCTTCTTCTTCTTCTTCTTCTTTGTCTGCATCCCCTCCCACCTTTATGTAGGGTCAATGTTTCTGGTCAACTTTCTCCATCTACCTCTGTCCCACACTTCATCACCGGTTAATCCCTTTGATCGAAGGTCATCCTTGATACAGTCCACCTACCTTCGCTTTGGTCTCCCTCTCCTTCTCGTTCCCTGTACCTCCGTTTCCATCACTCTCCTCCTAATATACTGTTCATCTCTTCTCATGACATGACCATACCACCTCAGTCTACTTTCTTGGATCTTATCTGATAGTTTTTCTTCTCGTTACTTTATACACATGACTCCAGGGAACTATTTCGGAGGCAAGTGTCTTGGTGAGCATCTGGTTATGAGATTTTAATTGCAGTAATTACTCTTCATCATTTCATGAAGAAAGCAGCAAAGACGATTATCTTTGCCAGCGGTACTTTTGTAAAAGACCCTTCATAAATGTTTGTGTTTTTCCTTGACCAAGCACATGCACTTGAAACATAAATTGAAAAAAAAAATTAGAAAATTGAAATTAAGATCAAAAAGCGTAATTTTCCTTGAAACAATCTATTATAGTTGTTGCAAAATCTTGGTTAATTAACTTTAAAGAAGACCGATTCTTTTTGTAAACTTGGGAGTTTTTATGAAAATAGGATAGTTGATTAATTTAAGAGGCACCCCATAATTTTAAGAAGTATATATTAACTTGCAAAGTTGGTGCCATATAACGTTTTTGAATATAGTATGGCATTCATAAAAATCATTTTTTTTTTTTTAGTTTATTATACAATTGCATAAGCTATACATATTTATTTTTTATTTTTCTTCTTCTTCTTCTTCTTCTTCTGATTCTTTTCCCACCTTTATGTGGGGTCGATGTTTCTGACCAGCGTTCTCCATCTACCTCTGTCCCACACTTCATCACCGGTTAATCCCTTTGATCGAAGGTCATCCTTGTTTTTGATTAATCATATTAATTGTATTTCGTAATTGAGATCTGGACACATAGGTAAAGCTTTAAACACTATTTTTAATCTTTATTTTCATTCAGAATATCTTCAATATGTTTTTCGTTATTTGCAGTACAAATATTAATGCGCTTTACAAAGTTTTCGCGAATTTCATGCAATAAAATTTCGTTAACCTCAATTTTGGCACATTCGTACTAATTCGCTGAGCCAAGTGCACAATAAGTGTGTTATTTTTACTTAGTACACTTTTTCCTTTAGCTATGGTAAGCAGCTCTTCTAGGAGAGAACACTCCAAAATCAAAATCAAACCATTGTTTTCTAGTCTTGGGTAGTGCCATAGCCTCTGTACCACGGTCTTCCACTGTCTTGGGGTAGAGTTCCCTTACTTGAGTGTACACTCGGGTATCTTATTGCTCTTCCTCTTGTTTTGTTAAAGTTTTTATAGTTTATATAGGAAATATTTATTTTAATGTTACTCTTCTTTAAATTTTCACTGGCCATATTGGTTTTGGCTAATTTTTCATGGCCGGATGCCTTTCCTGCCGCCAACCCTCCCCATTTACCCGGGCTTATGTCCTTTCCTCATTGGGCTATTTTCCTTGTTAAACCTCTGGGCTTGTAGCATTATGCTTTTCCGACTAAGGTTGTAGCTTAGCAAGTAACGATAATAATAATAATACCTCAGGAAAAGAAATCAAAAGGGCTAAGATCAGGTGAATATATCTTATATTCCTCTAAATTAGCTTATGATGTAATATATATTCATTTAGATGTCACTTGTGTGAGTGGGGATACAATAACGTGGGGAAACGGATTGTGTATCATCATGATCAGCAAAGCTGTACTAGTCAGGGCCACACATACTAAGTTGGTTTGCTGTGAGCGATCAGTCTGCAGTTGTTCAGCGTGGTAATGAATTCTGGCCAATCCCCAGTCATGAATAAGGACATGTGAGAGGCCCTTTTTTATTTCAGAATTTATGTATAATTAAAAGAATTACAAAAAATATATTTTTTTCATCATGCAGTGAACATGTGAAATTAAATTTAATTGACGATACAAAAGGATCTTACTAAGCTATAATTTTTTCCCCTTCAGGAATCATGTGTACCGTTATTTAAAAATTACAAAGAAATGTTATATATATATATATATATATATATATATATATATATATATATATATATATATATATATATATATATATATATATATATAAAGAGAGAGAGAGAGAGAGAGAGAGAGAGAGAGAGAGAGAGAGAGAGAGAGAGACACTATTGGCATACTTGTCAACAGAAGAGTAATCGATGAGCCTTATACTTCTTTAATATTGAAAAATAAGATTCAGAGAGAGAGAGAGAGAGTCAGAGAGAGAGGGACTATTAGCATATGTCTACAGAAAAGGGTAATGAATGTGCCTTATTCTGATTGAGAGAGAGAGAGAGAGAGAGAGAGAGAGAGAGAGAGAGAGAGAGAGAGAGAGAGAGAGAGAGAGAGAGAGAGAGAGAGAGAGAGAATATGTCACAAACTGAACGGCTTTTGAAAAGCAATAAAGCCTGAATCCTAAGCAGAAACAAGTAAACATCCTATTTTTACGAGGTCGTTTCGAAGTGAATCTTAGAGCATCTGGTGTCATTAAGTTACATATGAGGGAAATGCCTTTGTTTCCTCTCCCCCACCCCCACACACGTTCGTCCCCACTCCCTTACTCACATTTCCAAGAAACGTCGTGGGAAAAAATGTTGCGCACAATGAGGCCTTAAGCGAAGATTCCCTTACACTGAATGTCGATTAATTCGGTTGCAAACTGTTGTTATGGCGTAAATAACACAAGCTCGGCAATTGCTTGTACAACTTTCACCGGAAACCTTACAAGTGTTGGTAATGGTATATATCGTAATTCATCTCTCTCTCTCTCCTCTCTCTCTCTCTCTCTCTCTCTCTCTCTCTCTCTCTCTCTCTAATCGATCAAATAAACTATGATATAAGAAATCTCTCTCTCTAAAATTATATAAAAGTAGCCATGATATAACAATTTCGAAATTTAGAGTTTCTCCCTCTCTCTCTCTCTCTCTCTCTCTCTCTCTCTCTCTCTCTCTCTCTCTCTCTCTCTATATATATATATATATATATATATATATATATATATATATATATATATATATATATATATATATATATATATATATATATATATATATATATATATATAAATTTATATAAAAGTAGCCATGATATAACAATTTCGAAATTTAGAGTCTCTCTCTCTCTCTCTCTCTCTCTCTCTCTCTCTCTCTCTCTCTCTCTCTCTCTCTCTCTCTCTCTCTCTCAAATCATAAAAGCAGCCATTATATAAACATCTCAAAATTCAGATGATCCTCTCTCTCCTCCCACGACAAAATAACTACCAAACTCTCCCATAAATCTGCCATCTTTTACTTCATTCTTCTTTCCCTAGCTGTATTTTTACTCAATTCAGCTCCATTCTTGTGACGTGCTGAGTCACGGGGGAACTTTCAGGAGTAAACACCATCCGCAGAAGATTCCCGTCAAAGCCTCCGTGACAATCATATTGCTATCACTCCTTCGTCTTAGGTCACGACCTCCCGGCGTTGTGACCGAGTTCCACAACGAGAGAGAGAGAGAGAGAGAGAGAGAGAGAGAGAGAGAGAGAGAGAACTCTTCCAAGTATGATATTCTAAGTTTGCTCTGTTATATTATTATTATTATTAATATTACTATCCAAGCTACAACCCTAGTTGGAAAAGCAAGATGCTATAAGCCCAGGGGCTCCAACAGGGAAAAATAGCCCAGTGAGGAAAGGAAATAAGGAAATAAATAAATGAAGAGAACAAATTAACAATAAATCATTCTAAAAACAATAACAACGTCAAAACAGACATGTCACATATAAACTATTAACAACATCAAAAACAAATATGTCATAAATAAACTATAAAAAGACTATGTCCGCCTGGTCAACAAAAAAGCATTTGCTCCAACTTTGAACTTTTGAAGTTCTGCTGATTCAACCACCCGATTAGGAAGATCATTCCACAACTTGGTCACAGCTGGAATAAAACTTCTAGAGTACTGCGTAGTATTGAGCCTCGTGATGGAGAAGGCCTGGCTATTAGAATTAACTGCCTGCCTAGTATTACGAACAGGATAGAATTGTCCATGAAGATCTGAATGTAAAGGATGGTCAGAGTTATGAAAAATCTTATGCAACATGCATAATGAACTAATTGAACGACGGAAATTGCTTTAGACACTGAAGAAGATAAAAAAAAGGGAAAAAAAAATCCCATATATCACCGTGTTTCATTGAGCCATCTTTCAGGTCATCTTTTACGTTGCTTTCCAATATCCAAGTTCCTTTTACCGCCGCCAGAGGTCTATGCAGGTATGAATGACATGAATGGAGGACCATGTCACGATGTTGTGAAAAGACATCTTCAAACTATGCTCGTATCACTTAAAAATTATATCTTATAAAAAAAAATTCTTTAACAAAATAGAAAAAAATGTAAATTCAAATGAAAGTATTTCTATATTGGTTTTATAAAATGTAAGTGAAAGATTTTAGTGACTATTTAAGGTTACAGTAACGATGATTTTCTTCGCGGAAGGAGAATGCAAATAATAATAATAATAATAATAATAATAATAATAATAATAATAATAATAATAATAATAATAATAATAATAATAATAATAACATTAAAAATAATAATAATATGAAACGATGATTTTCTTCGCGGAAGGAGTATGCAAATAATAATAATAATAATAATAATAATAATAATAATAATAATAATAATAATAATAATAATAATAATAATAATAACAATAACAATAATAATAATATGAAACGATGATTTTCTTCGCGGAAGGAGTATGCAAATAATAATAATAATAATAATAATAATAATAATAATAATAATAATAATAATAATAATAATAATAATAATAACAATAATAATAATATGAAACGATGATTTTCTTCGCGGAAGGAGTATGCAAATAATAATAATAATAATAATAATAATAATAATAATAATAATAATAATAATAATAATAATAATAATAATAACAATAACAATAATAATAATATGAAACGATGATTTTCTTCGCGGAAGGAGTATGCAAATAATAATAATAATAATAATAATAATAATAATAATAATAATAATAATAATAATAATAATAATAATAACAATAACAATAATAATAATATGAAACGATGATTTTCTTCGCGGAAGGAGTATGCAAATAATAATAATAATAATAATAATAATAATAATAATAATAATAATAATAATAATAATAATAATAATAATAACAATAACAATAATAATAATATGAAACGATGATTTTCTTCGCGGAAGGAGTATGCAAATAATAATAATAATAATAATAATAATAATAATAATAATAATAATAATAATAATATGAAACGATGATTTTCTTCGCGGAAGGAGTATGCATAATAATAATAATAATAATAATAATAATAATAATAATAATAATAATAATAATAATAATAATAATAATAATAATATGAAACGATGATTTTCTTCGCGGAAGGAGTTATCAAATAATAATAATAATAATAATAATAATAATAATAATAATAATAATAATAATAATAATAATAATAACAATAAAAATAATGATATAATTGGATAATGCAATGAACGAAACTATCTCGTAATTGTAACCAAGGAACACAAGTTATATTACAAAACACCCTGTTAACTGATCAAAGCAAACTGCAGAATCACTAATTTCTACTTAACCGGATAACAGCTGTATTTGTTGTTGTATATATATACACATACACACGCGCGCACATACAAACACACACACATGCATATATATATATATATATATATATATATATATATATATATATATATATATATATATATATATATCCTGTATATATATGTATATATGTATACAGGAATTCTTGAACTGTGATATTGACATAACGATGTTACCAGCTTCAATTCCAGGAAAAATCTCTTATATAATTTCGGAAGAATTAATATTACTCCTAAGATACGCTCTTGTGGTGGCTTATTGGAAACGTTCCTGTCTGGCGATAGCCAGACTGGGGTTCAAGTCCCACCTAATAACAGTTTCTTCTAGTATCTGAAAGCTGATCATGTACATTCTTCGCTTTGTGGCTTTTTATTAATTTTTCAACACTCAATTTTACGTAAATTGGCTCATCAAGCTCTTGGTACATCAGTTTGTTCCTCATATAATTACTTTGTGAATAATAATAATAATAATAATAATAATAATAATAATAATAATAATAATAATAATAATAATAATAATAA
>NC_090735.1:14496113-14501113 GCF_036898095.1 Palaemon carinicauda
TCTCTCTCTCTCTAAATTTATATAAAAGTAGCCATGATAATAACGATTTCAAAATTAAGAGTTCTCTCTCTCTCTCCTCTCTCTCTCTCTCTCTCTCTCTCTCTCTCTCTCTCTCTCTCTCCTCTCTCTCTCTCTCTCTCTCTCTCTCTCTAAATTTATATAAAAGTAGCCATGATATAACGATTTCAAAATTAGAGTTCTCTCTCCTCTCTCTCTCTCTCTCTCTCCTCTCTCTCTCTCTCTCTCTCTCTCTCTCTCTCTCTCTCTCTCTCTCTAAATTTATATAAAAGTAGCCATGATATAACGATTTCAAAATTAAGAGTTCTCTCTCTCTCTCTCTCTCTCTCTCTCTCTCTCTCTCTCTCTCCTCTCTCTCTCTCTCTCTCTCTCTCTAAATTTATATAAAAGTAGCCATGATATAACGATTTCAAAATTTAGAGTTCTCTCTCTCTCTCTCTCTCTCTCTCTCTCTCTCTCTCTCTCTCTCTCTCTCTCTCTCTCAAATCATAAAAGCAGCCATTATATAAGAATTTCAAATTCAGATGATTCTCTCTCTCCTCCCACGACAAAATAACTATCAAAATCTGCCATAAATCTGCCATCTTTTACTCCATTCTTCTTTCCCTAGCTGTATTTTTACTCAACTCAGCTCCATTCTTGTGACGTGCTGAGTCCACGGGGGGAAATTTCAGGAGTAAACACCACTCTGCAGAAGATTCCCGTCAAAGCCTCCGTGACAATCATATTGCTATCACCCTTTCGTCTTAGGTCACGACCTCCCGGCGTTGTGACCGAGTTCCACAACGAGGAGAGAGAGAGAGAGAGAGAGAGAGATAGGGAGAGAGAGAGAGAGAGAGAGAGAGAGAACTCTTCCAAGTATGACATTCTAAGTTTTGCTCTGTTATAAACGCTTATGTAAAGTGATTAAATATATCATTACATACTCATGCAGCTTCAACATCATCAATCGGCGTCAATGACCTTAGATGTCAGGATGCCAGAAAACTCTCATCAATCAATCATCTATCAATCAATAACAGTAAACTTTGACAATCGCATACTTACGCACATGCTTCTTGTTGTACAAACTTCTAAAAATAAAAAATAAAAAAGAGGATTAAAAAGAGAAAATACGAAATTACTTAAAGACAATGTAGAAGATATACAGACCATATAAAACCCTGCCATATATCACAGTGTTTCATTGATGCCATCTTTCAGGTCATCTTTTACGTTGCTTTCAAATATCCAAGTTCCTTTTACCGCCGCTAGAGGACTATGCAGGTATGAATTACATGAATGGAAAACATATCACGATGTTGTGAAAAGACATTTATTTGGAAATAAAGCTTGTATCACTTAAAAATTATAGCTTATGAAAAAAAAATCTTTAACAAAATAGAAAAAAATATAAATTCAAATGAAAGTATTTTTATATTGGTTTTACAAAATGTAAATGAAAGATTTAAGTGACTATTTAAGGTCACAGTAACGTTGATTTTCTTCGTGGAAGGAGAATGCAAATAATAATAATAATAATAATAATAATAATAATAATAATAAAAATAATAATGATAATAATAATAATAATAATAATAATAATAATATGATTAGAAAAGGCATTGAACGAAACTAACTCGTAATTGTAACCAAGGAACACAAGTGATATTACAAAACGCCCTGTTAACTGATCAATGCAAACTGCAGAATCACTAATTTCTACTTAACTGGATAACAAGCGGAACATAATAGGTCGTATTCGCCTAGAAAGCAAAGACCTTAGATACAGGAATTCTTGAACTGTGATATTGAGATAACGATATCGCCAGCTTCAATTCCAGGAAAATATTATTTGGGAATAATTAATATTACTCCTAAGATAATACGCTATTGTGGTGGCCTATTGGAAACGTCCCTGAAAGGCGATAGCCGGACAGGGGCTTGAGTCCCGCTTATAATCAACAGTTTCTTGTACTGTAATGTCTTAATGTCTGTAAGCTCGCCATGTACATTCTTCGCTTTGAGGCTTTTTATTAATTTCTAAACACTCAATTTTGTGTAAACTTGCTCATCAAGCTCTATGCACATTAGTTTGTTTTTTACATAATTACTTTGTGACTACTACTACTACTACTACTACTACTAATAATAATAATAATAATAATAATAATAATAATAATAATAATCATAATAATAACTTATCTTATGTATATCACCCTCGGGGAATGATGATTTCCTTATCACCTCGATACACATGGCTTGGTCCGACACACACCACGATGACAAATTTCCTGTCCTTAGAGCAAACCCCTCTAAGGAAATTGTCCAACTTGGAATAAGAAGTTTCTTAAGGGATGAATTACAGCGGCTCGAGTCAGCTTCTTCCACCAACAAACCCATAAAATCTACATAAAGCATCTTGTTTTGCACATACTTTGTTTTATGTCATTCTTCAGTCGACATTGTATTAGTTAAACGAAATTTAAATGTAATGTTCGTCCAAAAAGTATAATAAGTTTAAATGAATACAGGATCATATTTATCTTTCAGTAACCTAAATTGCATAAATATACGTAGATGTGGAGGGTTGAATCTACACTTCACTATTTTCAGTTCATTGATAATACAGTACTTAGTGATAAGTGTTTGCAATTACAAGGTGTTACCTACGATTAATTTTCTTCGAGACAACACTTACAACTGTAATGCCATTTTACATAATTAAATCATTCAGTTACTGTAAACAATCCTGCCTACGATAATTAACCAAATAAACCGATTAAAGATGAAAAATACATTGGACGCGATGCGTCTATAAAGTTTAAAAGATTGTGAGCGTAGCTGTACTCGATTAATACTAATTGATTGATTGAGTTTGATCTAGATATTCCAGAGGCATAAAGTCAACTGACGAGAGAAGTTCATAGATTCCTTCATTCCTTCGCTTCCTAGTTACACCGAATTGAAGTTCATAACGAACTATTGTAATGATAACTATAATCTTTTATCTATAACAGGGTGTAATTATTAAATGCTATTACAATCTTAAAGATTCTTTAGGTACCTTACATATAGACATTTACCCACAGTAATGTAATTTTATCGTAACACATGTATGAATCACTCAGCATGTTACATTACGGACGTATGTGAGAAACTATTTCTGAAACATTACATAATATTAGAAAGGCGTTACAAAGAGATTATTACCCAATCAAAATCGGTAATCATTATAGCGGATATAATCTTGAATATAATTAGGAATATAATCTTTCCACTGTTTAAGCCTAAATAGACATTCAGAATTACTGGTTACGTCACATCTATACCACAAGGTACTGAATGATCTTCACCCCCAAAAGGTTTATTTATTTCTTAGTAGGCTGACATTTCATAAAGTAAGAAATGCACCCCTATTCACCTTAAGTGACTATGATAACTGTGACTCCAAAAGACAATGGAATTAATCAACCGATGATTATATAAGATATTCAATCAATCAAGATTCCCTTTCTGCTGTAGTAAGTGGTTTCACATTTCCTCTGTGGTATGTCGTAGCTGCTGTTAGCTCCATGGAAGAAGAGATTTTATTTTCTTTTCGTTTGGTCTTGCATATGCTAAAAGGTATATCTTCTCAAAAGGCTTGTTTTTTTTTAAGGCTAAATTTAAATGGTCTTAGTAAATTATTTTATATTGAAGAGCGCAACGTTACTGTACTGATTAATGAGTTTGTGATGACAGCAAGTATTTACATACTCTCTCTCTCTCTCTCTCTCTCTCTCTCTCTCTCTCTCTCTCTCTCTCTCTCTCTCTCCTCTCTCTCTCTCCTCTCTACACAAACACATACACACACACACACACACACACATATATATATATATATATATATATATATATATATATATATATATATATATATATATACTGTATATATGTGTATATACACATATATATATGTATATGTATATATATATATATATATATATATATATATATATATATATATATATAAGCTAAATGGAACGAATTTTCTGCAAAATACTTCCTTTATATATTATTAATCACATAATACCAAAAGAGAGAGAGAGAGAGAGAGAGAGAGAGAGAGAGAGAGAGAGAGAGGAGAGAGAGAGAGAGAGAGAGAAAGAGTATGCAAATACTTGCTGTCATCACAAACTCATTAATCAGTACAGTAATGTTGCTCTCTTCAATATAAAATAATTTTACTAAGACCATTTAAATTTAGCCTTAAAAATACAAGTCTTTTGAGAAGATATCCCTTTTAGCAAGACCAAACCATAAGAAAACAGAAGATTTTCTCTCTCTCTCTCTCTCTCTCTCTCTCTCTCTCTCTCTCTCTCTCTACACAAACATACACACACACATATAAATAAATATATATATATATATATATATATATATATATATATATATATATATATATATATATATATATATATATATATATATATATAAGTTACATGGAACGAATTTTCTGCGAAATACTTCCTTTACATATTAATAAACACATAATACCAAGAGAGAGAGAGAGAGAGAGAGAGAGGAGAGAGAGAGAGAGAGAGAGAGAGAGAGAGAGAGAGAGAAGGCAGGCCGCGCGGAAGACCTCGGACATAATATGCAGGTATCATGTACGTTAATGTGAATGTGCGTATGTACGTGAACGTCAATTGATGGACGGCGATCGGTTTTGTGGGTCGGTCGGCATATTGCAATCGTTGTGGGGTCACTTACGTAGTATTTGCGGTAAGAGACCTGACGACGTGTCGAAGGTCTCCGCGCTGCGCCTTCGACATCGATACTGAGATTCAGTGTTGCCAGCAGCAGTGTGGCCACTGGATCCGCCTAAGAATTCCAACTGATAAGGAAAATTGCCTTTATAAGCTGTGGTGCCAAAAATCATCAAAACATCCGCTAAATTTACCAAATAAACTCAATTTTTATAATTTGTTATGTTAGTTTTAGTTCAAATACAATACAGA
>NC_090735.1:14511113-14516113 GCF_036898095.1 Palaemon carinicauda
ATATATATATATATATATAATCTATTTCCATACATAATACCTACTAAACATATAGAAATGGAAACACAAACTGAAAATCAAAATTGAAATTTAAAATTGAAAATCAAAATTGAAATTTAAAATTAGATACTTATTAGAAAAAAAAAAAAAAAAAAAAAAAAAAAAAAAAAAAAAAAAAAAAAAAAAAAAAAAAAAAAAACTTTTATTGGTCATCTGCTACACGACGAAAGGTTTCCATTGAAAGCGATCATAAGCGAATGATATGAGGCAAAAAGGATGAAGATTGATATCTTTTAAGCATTGCTAGATTGAGAGTTATCTACAAAAAGTGAATGGTGAATGTAATGGTTCGTAAGGAAGGCATGTGACAATGACATGCAGATAGGCAGAAGTTTGATGATAGTAATTTATGATGATATATGTACAGATGTAGGAATTTGAATGTATTCGCAAGTATGAATATATTGATGTTAATATTCTAATATTTACAATGATTTCGTAGGTGCTTGATCATCGGTATGAAGATGTTTTAGCCCAAATATGGTATATCCGCACTTGTGCGTATATGTTTATATTAGAATATTCAGACATATATGCATATTCATGGTTTTTACGAATGTGATAAAATACCGAATAATTTTTAACACATACGTAGATACATACAAATATATACCTCTCTCTCTCTCTCTCTCTCTCTCTCTCTCTCTCTCTCTCTCTCTCTCTCCTCTCTCTCTCTCTCTCTTATCTATCTATCTATCTATTTATCTATCTATCTATCTATATATATATATATATATATATATATATATATATATATATATATATATATATATATATATATATATAAATATATATACATATATATATTATGTTTATACACATATGTATTATGTATGCAAGTATGTATGTATATTTTCTTCATAAACATAAAACTACAATCAGATTCTGAATCAACGTAAGGAAAGAAGACCTTTACATCATCACCCGCAAAAAGAAATTCAAAGAAAATAAAAAGTTCCTTGGATACAGAGAAGCAACGGCGGCAATGGATACGTCTAAAAAGAAATAAGATAATCACCGTAACATTTTGTACCGCCGTGACCTGACGGCTGATCCATCTTGCAGTTCGGATGCAAATTGGATAAGAGTTTCTGTAAGTTTTCAAGTGCGTGGAAGTGTTTCTTCACACTTCGGTGTTTTTTTTTTTTTTTTTTTTTTTTTTTTTTTTTTTTTTTTTTTTGTAACGTTCTCTCCTGTTTACGTCAGTAGTAAAACTGGTAGTTGAATCGGTGGACTTCACAAAGTTCAATCTTGCGGCAAATGCTTTTATGTTGAACAGGCTGACATAAGTCTTTTTTATAGTTTATTTATGAAATAAATGTTTTTGATTCTTTTACTGTTTTTTTTTTCTTAATATTTCATTTTACTTGTTCATTATTCTCATATCGTTTATTTACTTCCTTATTTCCTTTCCTCACTAGGTTATTTTTCCCTGTTCGAGCCCTTGGGCATAATTATGACATCTTCTTTTCCAACTAGGGTTGTAGCTTAGCGATTAATAATAATAATAATAATAATAATAATAATAATAATAATAATAATAATAATAGACTTGATATCATATTTTTACCTTGCATCATCATCGTCAGTGGTAATATCACCATCATGATGAGCAAAACCAATGGCATCAGTATCATCATATTCTTCTACTGATCTTCCTAACGGTATCACCATCATCCTTATCATCATCAATAATAGCAATATTATTATCACAACCATTAACAGCAAGATTATTATCATCATCACCTTCATAAACTGTAACAATATACCATTACCTTTTAATGACATGTAAACAAAAGAGCAGAAGCGACAACAACAAATATTAGGAGTTTCAAAATGGTAATATTAACATTTATGAAGACATTACTTTAGGCTCGTAAAAAAATAAATTTTAATATTCATAGACGCTTCTATTACTACTGCCACCACAACCAATTCATTTGAGGCTGAATATTAAGATTCATTAAGAAAACCACAGCAGAAATAACAAGTACCCTTTATCCATTATAGATAAAACATCAGGATTTGAAAAGACACCAAAAATACGCCATTAACAGGTGCTTTACGTTCATATCAAGCAAATTATCCAGACTTATAAAAACGTCAATAAATATCACGAAATATTCATAAAGAAAACCACAGCAGAAATAATAATTACTATTTATCCATTATAGATAAAAAATCAGGATTTGAAAAGACACGAAAAATACATCACTAACAGATGCTTTCCGTTCAAATCAAGAAATTATCCAGGCTTATAAAAACCCTAATAAATATCATGAAATATTCATAAAAAAAACCACAGCAGAAATAATAATTACTATTTATCCATTATAGATAAAACGTCAGGATTTGAAAAGACATCACTAACAGATGCTTTAAGTTCATATCAAGCAAATTATCCAGACTTATAAAAACATCAATAAATACCACACACAAAAAAAGCGACAACATATATTTCAAGTTCATCAGAATTAGTAATGAAAAAACTGTCTTGGGGTAGAGTTCTCTTGCTTGAGGTTACCCTTGGGCACACTTTTCTGTCTTTTTTTCTCTTCCTCTTATTATTTTAAGCTTTTATAGTTTATGTATGAAAGATTTATTCTAATGTTATTACGGTCCTTAAAATATTTTATATTATTCATTACTTCTCTTGTACTTTATTTATTTTCTTAGTTCCTTTCCTCACTGGGCTATTTTCTCTGTTGGAGCCCTTGGGGTTATAGCACCCTGCTTTTCCAACTAGGGTTGTAGCTTAGGAAGTATTAATAACAATAACAATATTGATAATAATAACATATGCACGTAACGTATACAGTATATATATATATATATATATATATATATATATATATATATATATATGTATATATACATATATATATATATATGTACATATTTATACGTATATATATACATATATATACACACATGTATATATATATATATATATATATATATATATATATATATATATATATATATAAATATACATATAATATATATATATAAATATAAATATACATATATATATATATATATATATATATATATATATATATATATAAACACAACAAAGAAACATATCTACCCTCGTGCGGTAACTAGGTATGGATGCCGTCAGAGAGAAAAGTCAACAAAAATCTTATGCCAAATGTTTCATTGCGTAAGAGAGGGGTGAGTGGGTCATTCTCCTCTTGGTTTCGTTAACTTTCAAACTGTTGAAAGTGAAGTCAGGCATGAAAATAAGGGGGGAAAAAATGCTGGGACAGAACCATTATTTCCTTCTCTCTATCTTCTTCTTCTTCTTCTCCTTCTTCTTCTTCTTCTTCTTCTTCTTCTTCTTCTTCTTCTGCGGGGAATTTCCAGCAACAATAATGGATTCAGTAGTAATAATAATTGTGTTCTTTCTCTTTCCTTATTTTCTCTCATTTTTTTCTGCAGGAAAACACTGACAAGATAACATTAAACAAGGTTACTTAAGATAGTTTACACATCGAAAAGTTCAGTGCTTGTAGAATTTTCTGCAGCATAAATGGAGTCAATAGTAATAATAATAGTATTCTTTCTCTTTTTTTCCTTTTTTTTTCTTTTTCTTCTCAGAAAAAAAAATACCTTGCATGATTAGCATAGAAACAAAAATATAAATCATGGCTACATAAGATAGCTTACAAATAAGAAAGTTCAGTGATTATAGAATTTCTAGCAGCAATAATAGATTCAATAGTAATAATGATAGTATTCTTTCTCTTTTTCCTTAGTTTTTTTTTTCTTCTTCTTCTGCAGAAAAAAATACCTTGCAGGATTAGCATTGGCACGATAATATAAATCATGGCTACTCAAGATAACTTACACATATGAAAGTTCAGTAATTGCAGAATTTCCAATAACAGCAAGAGCAAAAATAGAAAAAAAAATAATAGTAAATCTCTTCCACCAGCATTCCTAGTAGTCATAACAGCATTTGCAACGGCAGAAAACAAAGCCATCCAAAAATATATTTACGAGTTTCTATTTCATTGAGCACTGAAGAAAGCTCCTAACATTCAATTGGTTCTTCTTCCATAAGGACGATCTGCATATTCGAAGGATGCAGAGAGACAGCGTTCCAATCCCTGAAATCAGAATGGCCGTTTGTATATCAGGGTCACTTAAAGGTCAGGTCGCATCAACTGTGAATGTTGACCCCTGCCGTTCTGATAGTGGATGATCTTTGGCTATGGTGATTGTGTTCGGATATGGAACATTATGTTGATTTTATATTTCAACTAACCTTTTTTCATTCTTTGTCTGATGAAGTCATTTGAATATTTATGTTGAAGTGATGTTTTGGAGCTGATAATAAATAAAGGTTTATTTGTAGATTAAAATGGCTAGCAAAAACATCTTTCGCTTTATAAACTTATTAATTTTTTATCTGATTGGATCTCTCCTGTATATATACAGAATTTTATAATTTTATAGTTCACCATAGTTTTTTCCAGAGCGTACAAAAATATTTTTTTTTTTTTTGCTTAACTTCCACCATTTGTACTTATTTTTAAATTTAAATTTGAATCCGATTTCATGTTTTGCTACTGAAATATTTATGTGATAATCATAATTTCCAATCATTCTTCTATAAAGTCCTTTAATAACAGATGATTATAATCAAAGTTGTTAAAGGTGTCAAGATATTCAATCTCATCGTTCTTTTATTCTCGAGTATATATACATGCTGACGGTGCCAACTTGACACCTAACATCAATCATTTGCTTATCAAAGATTTTGTTTCAGCCATTTTATAACAACTGATAATTATAGTTAAAGTTGTTAATATGTGTCTGCACATTCAATTCTATAATTCTTTAAGACTGGAGTAAACATGTTGACAGTGTCAACTTGACACATAGCCTAACATCAATCATTCGCTTATCAAAGATTTTTTTTTCAGCCATAG
>NC_090735.1:14518613-14531113 GCF_036898095.1 Palaemon carinicauda
GAGAGAGATTGGTTGCATTTCCAACTGGTAGTAATTGCATGAGAGAGAGAGAGAGAGAGAAGAGAGAGAGAGAGAGAGAGAGAGAGAGAGAGAGAGAGAGAGAGATTGTTTCGCATTTCCTGCTGGAAGTGAGAAGTTGCATGAGAGAGAGGAAAAAAAGAGAGAGAGAGAGAGAGAGAGAGAGAGAGAGAGAGAGAGATTGGTTGCATTTCCAACTGGTAGTAATTGCAATGAGAGAGAGAGAGAGAGAGAGAGAGAGAGAGAGAGAGAGAGAGAGAGAGAGAGAGAGAGAGGGAGAGAGAGATTGGTTGCATTTCCAACTGGGTAGTAATTGCATGAGAGAGAGAGAGAGAGAGAGAGAGAGAGAGAGAGATTGGTTGCATTTCCAACTGGTAGTAATTGCATTCAAGAGAGAGAGAGAGAGAGAGAGAGAGGAGAGAGAGAAGAGAGAGAGAGAGAGAGAGAGAGAGAGTAGATGCATTTCCAACTTGAAATAAATCAGCTGTTTTTCCGTGATGAAACGTTTTCTGCTTTAATCGCCCTTCCCCTTAACTCTAACTTATCCTACCCTTTTTCCCTCGCTTTGGACTCTTCCTCAGCTCACGTAAACCAAACGATAATTAATTTATTGCTCATTAGCACTCCCAAGTAATTAGCGAGAAGGATCCAAAATATTTTTTCTTATCCGCGAATAGAAACGGATATTTTGGCTAGACCTTGAAAAAGAGGATGTACGTTATTTTATGATTAACATTCGAGTCTCTCTCTCTCTCTCTCTCTCCTCTCTCTCTCTCTCTCTCTCTCTCTCTCTCTCTCTCTCTAGAAATGTACGGTACTTTTTTTTCTAGGGAATAATGTTGAAATATATATGCATGTTCAAGGTCTGTCCACTAAATTTCCCTCATAAGACAAACAATCATAAATAATAATAATAATAATAATAATAATAATAATAATAATAATAATAATAATGATGATAATAACAATAATGTTGTTGTAGCTGCTGATGCTTTAAGTACGTTAGCAAAGAAATGTAGCTACTGTCCAGGAAAGTTAAGTTGAAGCAAGCTTTTTTCTGTATATATAATAATGTTAATGAGGAAATCTATAATTTAAGTACTGAAAAAAATTGTCCTTCCTCACGATTACCATGGAAACAATCCAAGGACACTGAAAAGTGTAAAAACAAAAAAAAAACAAAAAAAAAATAGACATGACGTGAGAAACGAGAATGTTGCTAGCCGCCAAGTATCGGATATCAAGAATTTAAAATTGTGCATGACTACCTGATTTTCTCTCTCTCTCTCTCTCTCTCTCTCCTCTCTCTCTCTCTCCTCTCTCTCTCTCTCTCTCTCTCTCTCTCTCTCTCTCTCTCTATATATATATATATATATATATATATATATATATATATATATATATATATATATATATGTATATATGTATATATATATATATATATATGTGTGTGTGTGTATATGTATACATATGTATATATATATATATATATATATATACATATGTATACATATGTATACATATGTTATCCCTGTGTGTCGTAAGAGGCGACTAAAAGGGACGGGACGAGGGGGCTTGGAACCCCCTCTCCTGTAAAAGTATCCTGTGAGACAGCAACAAAGAGATGGAGCTGGGGGGAGAGTGACTGCTCCCCGCACTCTAGTTTTGGGGTGTTTGAATGTGCGTGGATGTAGTACGATAGAGAGTAAAAGATGTGAGATTGGGAAGTATGTTTAGAAGTAGAAGGATGGATGTATTGGCCTTGTGTGAGACAAAGATGAAAGGAAAGGGTGAAGTGATGTTTGGTGAAATGTCTGGTAGAGTGTCTGGGATTGAAAGGGGAAGAGCGAGAGAGGGTGTGGCTTTATTGTTGAGTGAATGGATGACAGGTAAAGTAGTGGAATGGAAGGAGATATCATCTAGGTTAATGTGGGTAAGGGTTAGGTTGGGTAGGGAATGTTGGGCGTTTGATGTTAAAAAAAAAAAAAAAAAAAAAAAGTGACGCAGTTCTGGTAGGCCCTGCTGCTTCCTCCGGTGCCTTAGATGACCGCGGAGGTAGCAGCAGTAGGGGACCTCAGCATTATGAAGCTTCATCTGTGGTGGAAATGTGGGAGGTTGGGCTGTGGCACCCTAGCAGTACCAGCTGAACTCGGCTGAGTCCCTGGTTAGGCTGGAGGAACGTAGAGAGTAGAGGTCCCCTTTTTGTTTGTTTCTTGTTGTTGTCGGCTACCCCCAAAATTGGGGGAAGTGCCTTTGGTATATGGAGATATATATATATATATATATATATATATATTATATATATATATATATATATATATATATATATATATATATATATATATACAGAGGGTAAAATGTTATCCATCTTCTCTTACTTTTCTATGAAAAAAATCTAATTGTTACTCAGTAACGACAATAGATAATAGCCCGAATCAACGTATTTTAACACACACGCACGCACTACAAAAAAAAAGGTGTTTACTCAAAGTTCTCTTGGACAAAAAAGCTGTCTACAATGATAGTTCATTTACAAACTTACCATAATTCTTTTCTTTTTTTGCATTTTCGAATTTTCTCACCACACTTTATTGTGATGGTAAAGTTTATTGAGTAAGAATAGCCTTGTAATTTATAAATTGACGTTTTTTTCAGCATCTGAAATTCCTATTTCAACGTAACGTTATACAGATGCATAATGGTACTGATACTCACACATGCTTATAAAGTTTATCAAACAAAAATAACCTTGAAATCATATAAATTGGAGTTTCTTCAGTATTTGAAATTCATATTTTAACCTAATACTTCGCTATACAGATGTATACTGAGAAAAATAAAAAACAGACGCAATGATACTGACACCCACACATACTTCTGAAGTTTGTCAGACAAAAATAACCATAAAATAATACGAATTGGGATTTCTTCAGTATTTGAAATTCATATTTTAACCTAAAATTTCGTTATACAGATGTATACTGAGATAAACAAAAACAGACGCAATGATACTGACACCCACACATGCTTTTAAAGTTTATCAAACAAAAATAACCTTGAAATAATACAAATTGGCGTTTCTTCAGTATTTTAAAACATATTTTCACATAAAACTTCGTTATACAGATGCATACTGTGATAAACAAAAACAGACGAAATGATACTGACACCCACACATGCTTCTGAAGTTTATCAGACAAAAACAACCTTAAAATAATACGAAATAGCGTTTCTTCAGTATTTGAAATTCATATTTAAACCTAACACTTCGTTATACAGATGCATACTGAGATAAACAAAAACAGACGCAATGATACAGACACCCACACATATTTCTGAAGATTATCAGACAAAAATAACTTTGAAATCATACAAATTGGAGTTTCTTCAGTATTTGAAATTCATATTTTAACCTAACACTTCGTTATACAGATGCATACTGAGAAAAACAAAACAGACGCAATGATACTGACACCCACACATGCTTTTAAAGTTTATCAAACAAAAATAACCTTGAAATAATACAAATTGGCGTTTCTTCAGTATTTTAAAACATATTTTCACATAAAACTTCGTTATACAGATGCATACTGAGAAAAACAAAACAGATGCAATGATACTGACACCCACACATGCTTCTGAAGTTTATCAGACAAAAACAAACTTAAAATAATACGAAATAACGTTTCTTCAGTATTTGAAATTCATATTTTAACCTAATACTTCGTTATACAGATGCATACTGAAAAAAACAAAAACAGACGCAATGATACAGACACCCACACACACTCCTGAAGTTTGTTTACCCCCCGGGGCGACATGCAGCTTGATGACAATACCTTGCGCGTCGCGTCCAGACAATAGTAACTGGCCAAAGACAGTAAGGAGAAGGAGTCGGGTCTTCGATGTCAAGAAGAGGGAAAGTCTTCGAAGGATAAGGCTCTTATTAGTATTCCGATTCTCAGATTTTCTTTCTTGTTTGTTCAAGCATTGTTCAGGAAATGCTTATCGGTAAGCTGATGCTTGGGTTTATTCATTTAGCCTTTTACTTTATTTTTTAAAGAATTGCCTTTCTTCATTGTTATTGAAATTGAATTTCCTAAAATAAACTTTGGGAATGTAAATAGATTGTACGTTGGTTGAAAGTAGATGTCGAACATTTAAAAAAAAAAAATCGGTAAAAGAAGATACTAAATAAACAAAGATAAACTTGATTCACAGATAAGCCCTTTTTCCTTGTAACTTGACAATCCCTTAAGGTATAAGAAGTTTGGTTTTAATAATCAGTCAAGAATTTTCTTGAAGATTTATAATCTTCACCAGTTTTTGAAGAAGTTATATCTTAGTTAAGTCCTCGCCATAAGCGTGGGGAATATGAGTATCGTTTACACCGAAAGTTTTTCAGACCGTTTAGAGTATCGAATGATAATGATCTCCCCATCTTTATATACATAAACATAGTTAGCTTGGCTTACAATTCCTAACCACTTTCTTTATAGACTAGTACAGCGGTAACGTCTTCGCCTAGCATTCGCATGGCAGCACATCGATCCCCGCCCGGGACCGTGAGTTTAAGCGGTTTACTGGGGAAGCCACTGCTGTGGTTGGGCATCTATTCTGATGACACTGGAACTGAAACCAGACACTTTTAACCTATAAGATGGATAGCTTTAGCCACTCTAACGTTGTTACGTTGCTTTGCAAATTGAAGAAATCAACTTTAACATATTTTCCTCCAGTAAAAAATTAAACCATCCAACTTATACTTGGATGTTTTGAAGCAACATGCAACAGCTATTTTTGCTTTTTTTTTTGGGGGGGGGGGAGTTCAATACTCTTCTTTAGTATTTCCTTTTCAGAATTAACTGCGACAATGAGATGAAAGAAGACGAGAGTTACTGGGTCCTTTGACTGGACAGACAGTACTACATTGGACTCTTCTCTCTGCTTACGGTTCACTTCTCCTTTGCCTACAAATACGCTGAATAGTCTGGCCTATTCTTTTACACATTCTCCTCTGTCCTCATACACCTGACAACACTGAGATTACCAAACAATTCTTCTCTCAAGGGGTTAACTACTGCCCTGAAATTGTTCAGTAGCTAATTTCCTCTTGGTGGTAGAAGAGACTCTTCAGCTATTGTAATCAGCTCTTCTAGGAGAAGGAAACTCCAAAATCAAACCATTGTTCTCTAGTCTTGCGTAGTACCATAGCCTCTGTATCATGGTCTTTCACTATCATGGGTTGGAGTTCTCTTGCTTAGGGGTGCACTTGGGTACGCTGGTTCAGTCTTATTTCTCTTCCTCTTGTTTTATTAAAGTTTTTATAGTTTATATAGGAAATATTTATTTTGGTGTTGTTGCTGTTCTAGAAACATTTTATTTTTCCTTGTTTCCTTTCCTTAATTGGCTATTTTCCCTGTTGGAGCCCCTGGCTTATAACATCCTGCTTTTCCAACTACGGTTGTAGCTTAGCAAGTAGAAATAATAATAATAATAATAATAATAATAATAATAATAAGGAAAAGAATGCCAATTCCAGAGAATATTGATCTTAGTAATTTTGCTCCACCTTATCTGTAGCTCTCTGGTTTCAGCGAATGCCCATTATTAGGATATCATATGACGGAAATGTACTTTTATGCGCTATAAAACAACAGTGAAATGAAGAATTTCACCGACAATCGTGATTTAATAGACGAAACAGACGCATGTGGAAGCTATTCTATTGTTACTGTGCTTATGGAAGTGCTACTGATCTAATTCATGACTTCCCTCTCATCGCCACCAACTTTCCACTGCGAGGAAGTCATTAGTACATCATTCGATTATTTCTGAAGTAAGATAGATAAATAGTTAGATAGATAGTTAAATAGACATACAGTCACGTAAATAAATAGAGGTAATAGAAATTAGATTTACAATAGAACGCCATCCTTTTCTTATAAATCGGTGGCTTCAGGAGACCAAAATTTTGAACATAATAAAAAATAACCTTTCTGACCATCTGTCTGTCTTTCATGTTGTAACAAAAATAGTTGTTGGAGTATAGTGAACATAATTTAACTTCAACCATAACATATTCACATCAACAGAAATAAAATATGACCTTCGAAAAACAATGCTTTTTGTTGCCAAATTTACATGTTAGAACTGAACACATGAATATCTAACAGCAAAATAAAGCCTTTCTTGTTGTTTTCGTTTATGGTAAATGACACTTTATGTTCGAAATATATCCTTAGTAAGTAAGTCTCATTATCAGTTTTGATCAATTATTTCAAAGGGAATCGTTAGTGCCATCAGAAACGTGAGTTATGTACGCTATAATCGTAAACTTTTGATTAATTTTCTATGTATTTATTCTTCTTTATCAGTGCTATCTTGTTAGCCCAAAACAGCAAGGGTTCCTCGTTGGACTCATAACTTTTTGTTTTCTTCAAGTACTTTCTTTTCATGCGTCCTTGGAGATACAATCGTCGTCAAATGAACAGGTCTGACTGGTTACATTTGTCCTGCTTAGCTGCCCCTTAACACTGAAAGAGAGTTTATGACGAATTATAAGTCAGGTTTTACATTCAAATTCTAAACCAGTTTCGAAGAGTACAGTCTTCACATAATCGCTTAAAAGTGCGAGTCTTTACGTACGCGGCATTATACTTTTATGAACCATTTGACCTTCACTTCCAGATGTCTGGAAAGTAAGTGCCTATGGTCCAGGCGTCGCCTCCGCTGATTTAAACCCTGTGACATCCGTCGAGAATCTTTCACTCTCACTTTTATCCTTAAAAGTTGCTTCTTCTTTGGTTGCTTGCTTACGTCTTCACGATTAGAATGCCAGAAAACTTCAACTCAATCAATCAATCGTCTTTACGACGGTGATTAACAATCGTTGCTTTCATGCGTTTGCCTTGAGTGATTGATGATAGAGAATTGTGAAGATTTTTTTTAAGAGGATATAAATTTACATGTCGAAATAGATATATTTTCAGAAAATAAAACTGAATCTAGTAGAGACAAAATAGTGCGTTTTATTGTCGCAATTAACATAAAAAAAGTAAAATATCAGTTTTTCTAAAAAGGCAATATCTTTCAAAATGAAAGTTTGCAGACTTTACTAAAAAAAATAATTATTTTACCTTTTATAAAAGCGATACATAAAAGACCTTCAAACTACACCTTCGGCTGCAGAAGATATTATCTTGAACGACGCTTTAGTTAAGACTGGGCAAATATTGACACGTTCTCTAACTACCAGTTCTAAAAGAGGTTCTGCGGGGTAGTAACTGTTAACGAGGTCATTGGGCGACCTGAGTCCTTGTCACTGAAGTCAGCTATAGAAAGACATTTATCATCAGGCCTCTCTTACCCGGCGTCTTTCTCCCAATAGAATCTCCAGCTGTCCTTCTCCACCCAGCTCTCTCTCTCTCTCTCTCTCTCTCTCTCTCTCTCTCTCTCATATATATACATATACATATACTGTATATATATATATATATATATATGTATATATATATATATATATAAAGCTTATATACATACATATATAAGCCTCCTTAGAACCTCTCTCTCTCTCTCTCTCTCTCTCTCTCTCGATGTCGATCTCGATCATTTAACATTAAAGCATTCTTGATTTTAAGTTGATTTTAAGGTTCTTTGTCTCTCTTTCCTTCTGCCCTCTCTTTCTGTGTTTATTTATTTCTTATTTGCTCTACCATTTCCTTTTCTCTCTATACACTCAATAAATCTTTTTCTCTCAAACATTTGATAACCTCTCTCTTACATTTCTCTAGCATAAAAATGCTAACCACTTTCTTACAAGATTCTCTCTCTCTCTCTCTCTCTCTCTCTCTCTCTCTCTTATACATATACATATACTGTATATATATATATATATATATATACATACATATATAAGCCTCCTTAGATTTTTTATCTCTCTCTCTCTCTCTCTCTCTCTCTCTCTCGATCTTTTAACATTAAAGCTTCCTTGATTTTAAGTTGATTTTAAGGTTCTTTCTCTCTCTTTCCTTCTGCCTCTTTTTCTCTGTGTTTATTTATTTCTTATTTGCTCTAATATTTCCTTTTCTCTCTAAACACTCGATAATTTTTTTCCTCTCACAAACATTTGATAACCCCTTTCTTACATTTCTCTCTATCATACAAATGATAATCACTTTCTTACAAGATTCTCTCTCTCTCTCTCTCTCTCTCTCTCTCTCTCTCTCATCGCATACAACGAAAAGGATTTACCAATATGACGTTTACGAGCCACAGCGAACGAAGAACCGAACGGTGGGTGAATCACTTAATACTTTACGGCCTCATTTTTTCTCTCGGTAAATGTTTTACAAGACATCATAGGCCTTGTATCAGCGAGCCTATTGCCGAGGAAAAGAAACAGGTGGTAATCTTAGTGTCATTAGAGAGATCGTGATTGGAAGTTTTAATATCTGATAAAAAGGGGTCGATTTCATCGCTTAGATAAAGTGGTATGTGGGATATTTGTTTTGATTTGAAGAACATTGAGTATATTTTCTCCAAATTAAATTGCGAAATGGGTCAGATTTATGTCTTTTTTAATTATCTATTTGCGTTGCTTTTTTTTATTGTGTTTTTAGCTCTTACGATGTTTTCGTACAGTTGGATACAGGAGTCCCCGACGCACCCTTACTCCGCAGCCAGTAACCAAGCAAATAGTGTAGGTAGAGATGGTGGTCCGCGCACTGAGGCTGTGGCTGGGTACACTTCCACAGAGCTAGGTGTGCCAGAAATTTCTGTGTCCAACTGTACATAATACCGATGCATTTACATTTTCTTTGAATTATTAAGAAATTAATAGATTCTGAAGAAAATTAAAGACTGAAAGGCAAATGTATTTGAATTTGTTATTCAATTAGTTAACTTACGCTGTGAAAAATGACCTTAGTGTACAGCAATAATGATCGTGATGACACAAACTTGATCCAATTCTCTTTTTGTCTTATTGTCCCTGGACTGGACGACGACAAGTCAAAACATAGAATTAACAACCCTTAGACCAAACGTATAATGTATACGACTCTCCAATGATGCATAAACAAAACACTCAGAGTAAAAGCAGATGATGCTCATTGGAATAACATTATATTTTGCTTACCCAAATTCGAATTCTCCTTTCGTTAGGTCGTGATTTTCCGTATATTCTTTTTATGACACCCTGTACATTATAGGTCATGGAAATGCAGTTTTTGTGGGCGTATGATACTTGTTTGTCCGGGTCTGATTGAGCTTTGAGTTGTGCAATTGCTGTGAAACGTGTGAATGTAATTTATTTTAATTTCTTAGCGCTGGCGTATTTCGTAAGTGACTGAGCCTGGGAATATACGAGTATATACATGCACATACACGCACACACACCTATACATATTGTATATTACATATACAGAGATTTATTCAGAAAAGTACATAAATTACTCATGTGTCTTGAAGCCTCTTCACCTTAAGATACACGACCTTTGCCCTCACTAAGCGGTATATACTGTATGTTTGTTTATTTATATATATATATATATATATATATACAGTATATATATACATATATATATAGAGAGAGTATATACAGTATATACATATATACATATATACATATATATATATATATATATATATAAACAAACATACAGTATATACCGTTTAGTGAGGGCAGAGGTCGTGTATCTTAAGGTGAAGTGACTTCAAGTCACAGGAGTAATTTATGTACTTTTCTGAATAAATCTCTATATATATAATACACAAAGAAATTATTCTATAGTTTAAAAAAATATAATTATGGATAATTTTCCATTAAAACCTGTGGCAACAAACAGTCCAATTTTATTTTTCTTAACAATGAGATACCCCGTAATTCAATACAATTTTTTATTCAGTTAATTAATAAGTATATGAGAATCTATTTTTTTATCTTGAACGTTTCATTACTAATCTCGTTTTTCTTTTCTTTGCAGGAATCAATATAGAAAAAAGGTGTAAGTACGAGAACTAAACCGAACGAGTGACGCATGTCAAGTATAGCAATTTTAAGAATCCGGACACTTTTACACCATTCTGAAAGTCAAGTGTAACGGATACAAAAACCTTTTAAAAACTTGAAGAAGACATTTCACTGAAAACCTCCGATGGTAGGACTCTTGAAGGAGTGCATCCTCTTAAAGAAAACAAATAGATGAAAGAGGAAACCTGAGGATCCCTAAAGCTTTAGTCTCCGTGTTCCACACATCCCATAAGAGCTGGATTAAAGGCTTCTCACATCTCTCCTGAAGGAGGCGACGTTGGGGGGGATCATGTCTGGTCCCAGGAGACGTTTTCCGAAGGGTTCTTCTCCCCGAAGGATTCATGTTGAATTGTCTAGGCTCCTCTTTGTTCTGCTGGTAGGACTACCTTCATTTCACACAACACAGGCACAAGGTGAGTTGATTTGGTCTTATGGTGATGGATGTGATAGAAATGTGATATAAATGTTATTTTTATTCATTTATCATTATTATTATTATTATTATTATTATTATTATTATTATTATTATTACTATTATTATTATTATTATTATTATTATATTTAGTAGTAGTAGTAGTAGTAGTAGTAGTAGTAGTAGTAGTATATTATTATTATTATTATTATTATTATTATTATTATTATTATTATTAGCATTACTTGCTGAGCTACAACCCTAGTTGGAAAAATAGGATACTATAAGCCCAAGAGCTTCAACAGGGAAAATAACCCACTAATGAAAGGAAAAAGGAAATAAATAAACTACTAGGTAGGTATTAAACAACTAAAATATTTTAAAACTATTCTTATGCTTAATTCTCTACACTCGCGTATGTATTTTTACTTGGTATGTATGTATTTGCATGTTTGTGTATATACTAGCATCGTTGCTATTACAATGGTAACGTGTTCGTCTAGCATTCGCATGGCAGCAGATCGAGTTTAAGCTATTTACTGGGGAGGCCACTGCTGTGGTTTGGCACCACAGTGGGGGGTTGGGCTTGCCCGGCTGACGTTCTGGTGAGTATGTATTCTGATGAAACCTTTAATCTTTATGTGTCTTGATGTTGGTGTTTTTGTTAGCTCTTTAAAAAAAATATTTGTTTTGCTATAATTTATAGCATTTTCTGAGAACAAATAAAGAATTCAGCTCCACAATAACATCGATATTATCAAGAGTTCATAAACTAGAACTGCAGTTATAAAGATATCCATTTAGAGAGAGAGAGAGAGAGAGAGAGAGAGAGAGAGAGAGAGAATTTTTCCGCTATAATGATAATATCCGGAGAGAGAGAGAGAGAGAGAGAGAGAGAGAGAAGTTCCGCTATAATGATAATATCCGGAGAGAGAGAGAGAGAGAGAGAGAAAGAGAGAGAGAGAGAGAGAGAGAGAGAGAGAGAGAGAGAATTTTTCCTCTATAATGATGCTATCCGTTGGGAGAAAGAATTGACACGATCTTGCCCAGATACCCGTAGATTTTAATGCCGTTGCAGTCATGAAGATCATAAAAGTTTTGACCTTTTCTGAGGCCGATCCCTAATCCTGCATTCCCTCGTTATTAAAGCATCCTTAAGAATACGAACTTATATTCCTTAAGAATATGAATCTTTATTCTTTTCTCGATTTCTTTTTTTTTTTTTTTACCCTTAACTTTTTCCGTAGTTTTTAATTATCATCATCTCCTACTACGCCTAAAAAGGGAATGGTTTTTCAAAGGTGAAAATTTCATGAAATATAGAAAATTATCTTAATTATAAGTTAGTTTTTTTTTATAATTGGTAAATTATTGTTATATCGCGCGCTCAAAAAAAAAAAAAAAAAATAATAATAATAATAATAATAATAATAATAAGAAAAAGTAAAACACGCTGATAACTTAGTTTTATCAAGGAGTAGCATTTGTCATTGAATTGCTAATTACAGAGTATTATTACTATTATCATTACTAGCTAGGCTACAACCCTAGTTAGTAGAGCAAAATCCTTTAAGACCAAGGGCTCCAACAGGGAAAAACAGCCCAGTGAGGAAAGGAAATAAATAAACGATATAAGAAGTAATGAACAATTAAAATAGAATATTTTTTAAATATTAGCAACATTAATACAGATGTTTCATATATAAACTACAAAAAGACTCATGTCAGCCTGTTCAACATAAAAACGATTTGCTGAAGATAATAAATATAATAATAAATAAACATAACGAGTATGAGTTACCATAACTTGTAGTTAGCGATTTATTCTTTGTACAGTCTCTTCCATAATATCAATTAGCTAATAGATTCTGGCAAACGGTTTAGTCTGGTTTACTTAAACCAAGCTCCTCTGGCCTCAGACTTTCCAGGTTATCCTGGAAAGGCTTCCAGGGATGTTAAAGTACAGTTATGAATAGAGAGACAGCTGGAAATGTTCCAAGATCATAGGTCAGGGACGCCATCCGGTTTTACTACTTG
>NC_090735.1:14535251-14537751 GCF_036898095.1 Palaemon carinicauda
AGAGCTTGTTTACGTAACCTTTAGTTTAGAGTCGAGACGACATTGCGAAACAAGGATTTTGGAGTGAGACAGATATCTACAGTAAATTTTTCCACTCTAATTCCTTAACCTCATATTCTCAGTTC
The DNA here is from genome assembly GCF_036898095.1 of Palaemon carinicauda. Classification (NCBI taxonomy): domain Eukaryota; kingdom Metazoa; phylum Arthropoda; class Malacostraca; order Decapoda; family Palaemonidae; genus Palaemon; species Palaemon carinicauda. Next base: position 14,535,377 of record NC_090735.1, read on the forward strand.
ACTAATCTGTTCTTAAGATAGTTTATATCTAAAAAACTGGAAGACAGTTGGATTTATCAAAATATTTTCTTATGGAATAAGCAAAACTTTGAGATCTCTGAAATTTATTTTTTTTGATAAGCTATTTCCTAAGTTATTTTAATCTTAATATAAATGCTAATGTACACTAGAACCTTAACCATTGGTACATTGTATTTCTTGACTTAATTATATTTGCAAATAGTTATCTTTCATTTTAAAAGGAAACGTATAAAACAACTAGATTACATTGGTTCATAGAAGAAGAAAAGGTATTATAAATGTGGTATCATAACATCAGTAATAAAAACAACCATAATAATAATATATCGAAGAAAAATTTTTTACAGGCTTTATAGTTTCCATAAGATAATGAACATTTCTGTTAACATTTCTTTGCTAAAAGCCATAGTAGTTTTAATATGGGTAACAGCTACGCCGATTATTTGCGTATTCACGAGCTTCTAGTTTCATTTAATGAATTTTTCTGATGTTCCTTTCTTGTTCCCCTTAATCTTTACCCCTTGTGGTGGCTTATTGGAAACGTCCCTGCTTGAGTCCCGCTCAAGCTCGATAGTTTCTTGTAGTGTTTGCAACTTCACCATCCTTTTGAGCTAAGGATGGGGGCTGTGGAAGCCTATAGTACTACCTAAGTCATCAGCAGCCATTGCCTGGCCCTCCATAGTCCTAGCTTGGGTGGATAGGCGGCTTGAACGCTGATCATATGCATGTATGGCTCGTCTCATGAGGCATTGTCCTGCTAGCTAGGGTATTATCACAGTCCCTTCCTCTGCCATTCATGATTTATAGCTTTATTTCAGAAGCAGGTCTTCTGAAAGATATTTAACTTTTAAAATGAAATCCTTGCATTTATGGTTTTGATTGAATATTTTTTTATTTTTTATTTCCAAACGATATCGGCGTCAATGACCTTTTATGTCAGGATGCCAGAAAACCACAAATCAATCAATCAATCAATCTGACATTTATGAACAGCCTTTAAAACTTTAATCCCCCCTTTCTTACCCATCACTCACTCCATCCTACCCTATACAAGGTAGAGGTAATGGGCAGCTTATCTTCGAGAAAGTCTTCATTTTCAGTGGCCTTCTCCCCGTGGGCACGCACACGGCCACTCCAAATAACAGACGTGCAGAAGCCATCTCGAAACCATACTTACCAGCCATTGCTGCCATTATTTAGTCTTGAAAGGAACAATGGATGGCTTGAGCTGTAACGTGATTGGCTGGAGAAGGGTCCATTCTCTGCCCGTGGACATGAGAAGTGATTTGCATATCGAGATATCTTTCTCTTGTTGTTCTTGCCACGAAGCAACTTCTGGGTTAAGCGTTTTGTATTCGTAATGGATGTGAGTTTATATACATACATATATATATATATATATATACATATATATATGTATATGTATATATATGTATATATACATATATGTATATATATATATATATATATATATGCATATATATGACGCCTACTTGTGTCTAATTGTATATCAATGAAAGTGAGATTTTCATCTCAACGTAATATTTATTTTCGAGTATTTGATTAATGTGTTTAATTATACAGACGCTTAAGCATAGTTTCATCGGCCATATTACATAGTATTACTATTCTGTAATCATGAACGTGAGACGTAAGTAAAAAGGTTATATATGCATATGCACGTATATAAATTTGCACGCATGAACAACACGCATGTTATATGTTTGCATACATATATGTGTATTTATAAATAAATATATACATACATACACCATATATGCATATATATTATATTATAAATATGTATATGTACAGTATATATATAGTATTTATATACATATATATATACATATATATATATATATATATATACCGTGTATATATATATATATATATATATGTATATATTGATATGTGTGTCAGTACATACATGTACATTTATGTAGAGTAGCATTTCTCTTGGTTAGTATCTGCAAATTTTGTAAGACATAAGTCAATTCGTTCTAGATTCTATAAAAAAAATTACCAGTTTTCTTAATAATGGGAATGAAAATTCTATTTCAGATATTTAGAGAGAGAGAGAGAGAGAGAGAGAGAGAGAGAGAGAGAATTTCCACAATTAAAAAAAATGTCTAATGTCCTTAAACTCACATAATCGATCTTGCTTATCATAGGTAATTGAGAAGACCCTAAGATAACGAAGCAGAAAGTTCTCTATACTAACAGTTATGAATTCATAAATATTATTAATCAAATTTAGCAAAATTTCAAAGGCCAAAATCCTTTATAATTTTCACGTTAGATCAAACGGCTCGTATCTATCTGTTAGGAAACCACTGATAACTCTTGCGGTT
>NC_090735.1:14555251-14562751 GCF_036898095.1 Palaemon carinicauda
GTTTTTCATACTTGTCATTTTTTCACAATTGAGTATTACCAAATTCTAAACATCCAAACGATATAATTTCACATTCTGTCTTCGATTCATCCCCAATCGCCAAATATTATTTAGAAAAAATGTGAAAATTCGATTATTCATACGTTAGTTTTTTCTCCTTTTTTTTCAAAATTTCGAAATGTGTGCAAAAACACAATAGAGAGCGAATGGTTTAATCCGCTTAACGTGATTCGTTACAAGATCATTCACTGAAAAGAGCGAACATTCGTGAAGATGTCACGAAGACCATAATACCGTCGTCATGTTTCCATTATTTTTCTCCACGACCGGATGACTTTTGGTCGCATTTCGAAACGGGAATTTTGATAAATAAAACAATGAAACAATGTTGTAAGTTTGTCTGAAAATGTTCCCAAATGTCTCATTCCTTTGTTACGTCAGATTTTGTTCATTAAAGTGTATGAATTTTTTGTTTCCTTTCACTTCTTTTTTCCTTTGTACAGTTCCATCCGGTTTCTCTTCTGCCTCTTATCTATTTTTTTGTGTGTGTTTTGCTGTTGTTGCCATCTTCCTCATAACAATCAGAGGATAGAGATAATAATGATAGTAACAATGAAGGCAAAATCATTGTTATTATTATTATTATTATTATTAGTATTATTATTATTATTATTATTATTATCTATAAGTACTCAATCATGCCACCATATGCTTCCACTTAACAAATAAACTACTTTAAACGAATTACATTCATGTACAGTATATGATCATGTTTTTCTTTTTTATTACAAATAGAAAACCACATAAATAGACCTTAAAAAAGTCGAACCACACAATTAGATTTTCTCTTTTGTAAATATATTTCCTTTACCTGCCATTTCTCTTCAGATTCCTTTTATCAACTCTAATATCACATATGGTTAAACACTCTCTCCCTCTCCGTCAGTGCGTATCAATTATTAACTCCATCTGTGCTTACAGTATTCCCTGTCATTTTATCTGTACGGTACTTTACTCCATCTGCCTGTCTATCTCAGTGCCTTTCTTCGATAATTCAGCTTAGAAAATACTTTTCACTTTAGGGTTGTGGTGGCTGAAGTGGTAACGTCCCTGACTGGAGTTTGCCAGACTGAGGTTCGAGTCCCGCTCAAATTTGTTAGTTCCTTTGGTCGCTGCAACCTAACCACCCTTGTGAGCTAAGGGTGGCGGTTTTGGGGGAGTCTATAGATCTATCTGCTGAGTCATCAGCAGCCACTGCCTGGCCCTCCTTGGTCCTAGTTTGGGTGTAAAGGGGGCTTGGGCGCTGATCATATGTATATATGGTCAGTCTCTAGGGTATTGTCATGCTCGATAGCGCAATGTCACTGCCCCTTGCCTCTGCCATTCATGAGCGACGTAGCATGTTTTATCGTAAGATTAATAACTAAAAAAAATACTTTAGAGAATTAATTGGCAAAGAATATTTTTATAATCCTTGACTAGAAGTGTGTTGTTTACATTTTTCTGTATTCATCAGAAAAAAACTTCTCTAATATAAACTGGTGTAAAATCATTATAATCCTAGAAATTGGAAGTTTATTCTTTATAATTCTTCTGCATTCATGAAAAAATATTTTATAAAATAAACTGGTATGAAATAATTACAATCATAGAAATCGGAAGTTTTTCTTCATTATTCTGCTGCATTCATAAAAAAACTTCTATAAAATAAACTGGTACAAAATAATCAAAATCCTAGAAATTAGAAGTTTATTCCATATATATATTTTCTGCATTTACCAAAAAAAAACTTTTATAAAATAAACTGGTATAAAATAATCATAATCCTAGAAATCAGAAGTATTCTTTATATTTTTTAAGCATTCATCATAAGAAACTTCTATAAAATAAACTGGTATAAAATAATCATAAGCTAAAAATTAGTTTATTCTTTATTTTTTTTTATGAATTCATCAGAAAAAAACTTTAATCAAATAAACTGGTATAAAATAATTACAATCCTAGAAATTAAAAGTTTATTTTATATATTTTTCTTGCATTCATAAAAAATAGCAGAGATGAATACAGAAATTGACTATAGCAACCCGGCCATTGGGAAATGAGCTATAGAGGAAGAAACGCTCGTAAGAAAGAAGGAAGCTTCTCAACTGAGGAACTAAGCTCATCAGTTGAGGAGGAAGCTCATGGAGCCATAGGAAGTGGTAGCATGAAGAGAATGCTTCCTCAATTCAGTCTCAGAAAGATTCATTATACATTTGTTTTGTTCATTTGTTTGTTTACTACACTTGGGCACCCTATTCTATCTTATTTCTCTTCCTCTTGTTTATTTTTTTTTCTAGTTTTTATAGTCTATATATGAAAGAGCTATTTCAATGTTGTTACTGTTCTTTAAGTGTTTTATTTTAATTGTAGTTTATTTATTTCCTTATTTCCTTCCCTCAATGGGCTATTTTTCCCTGTTAGAGCCCACTGGGTTATCGCAACCTTCTTTTCCAACTAGGGTTGTAGCTTAGCTAATAATAATAATAATAATAATAATAATAATAATAATAATAATAATAATAATAATAATAATGATGATAAATTGCATTGTCATATTTATCTGGACTTGTAAACTTCCATTAGTTGTAAAGAAATTATTCAAGCTCTTCTTTATATTCTTCTTCTTCTTCTGTCTGCATCTTTTCCCAATTTTATGTGGGGTCGATGTTTCTGGCCAGCGTTCTCCATCTACCTCTGTCCCACACTTCCTCACCGGTTAATTCTAATCTCACAATCTCCACTGGCCATATTGGTTTTGGGTATTTTTTCATGGCCGGATGCCTTTCCTGCCGCCAACCCTCCTCATTTACCCAGGCTTGGGACCATACTCTTCTGTGTTTTGTAAAGAATTTAATGTTAATTCTCTTTAATCAAGTAATGACCGTTTTGTAAAACAAGAAACCGACTGAGAAAACTGAAATTCAAGAAAAACTTATTTAATTTCTCTTATCGGCTTGTTTACTTGTAAGGTAAGAACCATGTTGCAGATCTTAAGAGGGGAAAAAAAGTACGTGATATGATTAACTAAACAGTAATTACTTAATTTTATCATTTCTACTATGTTGAATTTTCTTTCCTTTTAATCTAACGTTTTAACCTGCATTTTCTATTTTCTATCATTTTCTATTATTTATGTTCTCTCTCAGCTGCGAGGTTTTCTCTTTTCTATGCAGTTGCACAGTATAAAGAAAATTGTCATATTTAGCTTTGATCTGAGAATCTATTAATGTGTGTATCAAATATCCCCCATTTCATATTTTCTACAAGTAGCAAATCGGTAGGCCTCAGATATATGAAATACCTTTATTTTATATACCTTGTTTAGACCTACTAGATGACTGACTTTCCTTCCCCCAAAAGGGACCCCGTTCAAAGGGCAAATAATACTATCTTTCCGTTTCACTGTTTGTTCAACGTCCAGAAATGAACAAAACTATTCATTTTGATTTTATACAGCTGATGGGTTCAGCTCACTAAGTACATAATTTTGAGGTAGTACTAATCACTAAGAGTTTACCTGAGTACAGGGCAAACATGTATTTAAATCCAACTTAATGATTTTTGTTAAGTATTTGCTAAGCATCTAGCAAAACATAAATCAATTGAAGAGCAATTACTTTATTTCCTGTATGCAAAGTAAAATCCCTCATTAAAATACCTTAGTCGCAGTTTTTATTCGACCTTTCTGCCTCCCAAATGATTAAAACTGCTTTCTTTCTCGGTCATCATTTCCCATCTTTCATTCTCCACCAAGAAAAGGAAATGATAGATGGCACCGTCAACTCATACATCATGAAGGCCTTTACCGTCGCCTTCATAATACCAACATGGGCGACCTCCTTTACACAGGCATTTGTCATGATACCATCAAACGTATCCAAGACCAAATGATAAAAAAAAAAAAAAGGTGCCCGTGCCCAGTGAACTCTTTTCAAGCCCCGTCTTTCCCCTACCCTCTTTGTTAGTGGTTCCTTACGTTGCCAAAATCTACCTGCCGGTCACTCTTCCATCCATCATCTTGAGTCATGGCCTTTTGTTATTTGGAGGCAGCACGAGGTAGGAGAACTCTGTGAGGCTGAACATGTCGAGGTTACGTTCCTTTTACTCATCAGATTCATCATGAAAATGTCTCCAGCTCTTCGCTAATACGACAAGTAATTTTCAGGGAATAAACATATATATTATTCTAAACATCAAGGGATTTCTCATATCTTTTGATGGGTGTATTCTGGGCTCATTATAAATTTTGCTAGATTAAAAGTATCTTTTTTTATTTTAGGCAAAATTTATGCGGATTTCAATAGATATGTCCATGATTGTTCATGTAGCTTCTTTTCCATTTTTAGACCAACAAAATTTTGGGTGTGTTTATGTGCATGTGTGAGTATTCTTCTATATAATATTTTATCATAACATTAATTTCAAACTCTGTTGTTATGGACAAATCTTCAAAAAATGACGATCAGATATTTTGATATCTATGTTACTGACATTTTTAGCAGATGATTTATATCAGAACAATAACATTTCCTAGAAATTAGTAATGCATATATTCTAGATTCTTCTGCACTACGTTAAAAACCTATATCTCAACAGTAACATGCTATTTACAAGCTATGACGTAATAATTAGTTCCAAATTTACATATAATTGTGCCCTTACGTACAACTTATATTGGCCCACGTGCAAATTCTCTATTAATTCATTTTTTACACACATTATTACTGTGTAATATGTCAAATTGTCGTTTGCTTTTTTGTTTTTATAAGCTTCCAATATACAAATAATCTTGATACAAAGATATACCAATAACCAAAGAAGAACTTGCTTAGTCTAAATCCTTTTAATCGTGTAAATATCGTAATTATCTCGTGAAACTTCCCTATATAATATAGAGCAAGTGTTTGGCTGTGTTTATATATATATATATATATATATATATATATATATATATATATATATATATATATATGTGTGTGTGTGTATGTATACATACATATATATGTGTGTGTATGTGTGTGTATATATACATACATATGTATGTATGTGTACATATATATATATATATATATTATATATATATCTTCCCAGTCACGCTCAGATGTATAACTACTCGGTCTCTCCCCATCACTCGTTTAGGGTGGGGAGGTAGTAGTCATATCCTGGTGAGAGGGAGGTGCCTGTGCATGTATATCTTTCTAAATATCTAGCCGTAATTTTTAACGGGTCGCGTACACTAGTCATGAACATTGATTTTTTCTATAAATGAAAGAAACTTCATGAATAATACAATTATTTCCATTACTAGAAGCTGAATGCTTAAGATCCTTTCAGATTATTTTGAAAGGCGTCAAAGAGTTCAACAGAAACGGTGAGGATCTCATATTGTAATAAAAAGAATAGAATAAAAAGAAATAAGAACTTTAAGAAATCTTAATGGAAATAAACTAACTTCCTCTTACGAACAGACGTAAGTATATAATAATAATAATAATAAATTTTACTGGATAGAACATAAATTACATTAATATTATTTACAAAAATTCAGATTCAGTCCAAGCCCATGTGGAGGTGAGCTCTTCGGGCAATGTAAAATTAGAATCTATTATCACAAGTAAAATAGAAATCCATATCTACAATGAATTTATATATAGTTATTATAGGTAACATTATTAACCTAAAACAATAGATACATCCAATATTCATATAGTAATTCACAAGAGGAAAAGTTACGCACCAAATCTACAAAAATTTTCTCGATTTTGTATACGTTTTGCATTGCCATTAACAAATCCATTCCAAAGCATATATGGTATTAAGAGGGAATAATAATAATAATAATAATAATAATAATAATAATAATAATAATAATAATAATAATAATAATAATAATGGTTAGTAAATATTATAATCACTAAAGTGTTTTAAGAATCTAGTTTTTAATAATAATAATAATAATAATAATAATAATAATAATTATTATTATTATTATTATTATTATCATTATTCTTAGTATCACACATTCTCAAATGTTATTGTTATTAATATAATATTATCACTATTAATACTACTATTATTATCATTATTAATATTACTATTACTTTTATTATGATTATTATCATTATCATTATTATTATTAGTCGGTGCTGTTTTATGGGCAATTCAGTGATTTAGCATTTATGGTGCACTCAGTACAGTTTACAGATTATTTGTTATTTGCTGTTTCGACTCTCTTAGGCTATGGATTTAAAGTTTTCAGGAATGCTTTATCATTGAACACCATATAAGTCTCAGCCCTTGAATCAACGCTTTGCCATACTTTTCTGATTTCGACAAATACTTCATTATCTCTCTCTCTCTCTCTCTCTCTCTCTCTCTCTCTCTCTCTCTCTCTCGTTATTGATAATCTTAGCTCTCTTCCTTCATGATATTTAACAATATCATGAATACTTGTAACCTTAATTCTCCCTTATATAATAAACAGCAAGTGGTAAGTGTCTGGTTATATATATATATATATATATATAGATAGATAGATAGATAGATACATAAATATAATATGATATATATATATATATATAATATATATCAATATATATATATATATATATATATCAATGTATATATACATACATATATATATAAATATGTATATACAGTATACATACACACACACACACACACATATATATATATATATATATATATTTCTTTCCGATCATGCTCAGCTCTCCCCGTCCCTTGAGTAGGGGGAGAGGGAATATTCATACTCTGGTAAGAGAGTGTTATGTGTGCGCATATCTAAATATTTAGCTGTCCTTTTTGACGGGTCGCGAACACTAGTAACGCATAATGTTTATGATTCAGCTTTTCAATGTCGCAAACCACTTGGAAAATATAATCTAGCATGTTCAGCCAATAGGATTTTGATATTTCATAAACTTCTACATTTTATCATATGTATTTTCGTTCTGAGGGAAGGATTTTCAGTATATTTCAGACAATGGTTTCTGATGCAAGAGATCCTGCAACTTAGCCTTCAGGGAAAGAGGTGGGGGGAGTTTAAATTTCCCATATTTCATATTTTGGAATTTATCAAACTCCTTCCAAGGCCATTTTTCAGCAAAAAAAGTAAAGGTAATATTTGCTGTTCTCCTTACAGCAAGGTTCCAAAACTACCATATATTTGGGAGTTTCATATCATTCGGTATTTGATTTATCGCTATCTCACTAAAGAACTTTTTCTTGTAATTAATTCTATATTTTTCGATGTATTTTATATAACTACACTGTTAAAAATTTGCCGTAAAAAACAATAAAAATCCTGGAATAAATATTGCCAGTTATTTTACGTTTTAAAAACGGATATATTGACGTAAAAGAGTGTTATTACAGTCACCAAACCGTAAAAGATGATAACAAAGTAGGGTAAAAATTACGATCGCCTGTATCTTATTG
>NC_090735.1:14572751-14574284 GCF_036898095.1 Palaemon carinicauda
TCTGTGTGTGTATGTATATATATATGCGTGTGTGTGTGTGTATTCATTGAATATATATGTGTGTATGTGTACATGCATGTGTCTGTATGTGTGTACATATATATATATATATATATATATCAGAGAGAGAGAGAGAGAGAGAGAAATGTACATTCATGAATATAAGCATGATGACGCATGGAAGTGTGTTTGCATGCGTATGCAAGAAAAAAATCAGCCGTTGAAAGTAACGCATATGTCACTCTCATTTTTCCAGGTGTTCCTTGTAAAACTTCTCTCTCTCTCTCTCTCTCTCTCTCTCTCTCTCTCTCTCTCTCTCCCCAAGGTTAAAACGATCTCATTAGGGTACATATGAATTAATTTTGAGGGCTGGAGACAGAATCTGTTAAATAGATTGATTTTCATTTACAATGGAGAGAGAGAGAGAGAGAGAGAGAGAGAGAGAGAGAGAGAGACAGAGAGAGAGAGTGAGTAGTTTCATTTATATACTTATCTCATTATGTAATGGTAGAAATTTCATAAAAGAATGTCGTATTTATAATATTTTCGCAGTGTAATATTTATATACGTACGTTCATGTGGTCATTAACGCTGTTGTTGTTGCTGTTGTTCTTGTTATTAGTTTTACCTTGCATTACATATTGCGTAAACACTATTAACAACACCTAATGACAATAACTGTGATATTGACCTTCAAAATAAAAAAAAAAACTCACATTAGAAAACTAGTTTGTCTGTCAATAATGAAACTTTTATTAGATACAATTATAAGCTCCATTATAACACACCCTAATATCATTCTAGTCTCTTGCTAAAGATATCAAAATGGGGACGGGGTCACGTAAGGTCAGCTGGACTAGAAATGTAAAATGGATGAATGTGATGACATCGATGGAAACATTGTCATCACCAACACAGCATCAATCATCTCACGCTTATTAATCCCAAATAAAAAGCGACAGTGAACCTGTGGAGGATCCACTCTGACCTACATAACTCAGGCGAGTGAGGGAATGAGAGAAACGTAGTAGAAGGAGACAAGGTAAGTCTTAAATAAGACCTTTGAACTCCATTATTCGAATCAGGTGGAGACAAAGAGATTGGTGCCTTTAGCCTTTATGGAAGAGCAAAGGAGATGACTTTCAGAATCTTCTTGTTTTATTCGGTGATTCCGATTAAAAATTTCTATATAAAATTGAGGAAATACAATCAGCCATATGTTTCCAACTGGCGAGGTCACCCACATAGTTCGTTTCCATACCCTATGGTGACCTTCGCTTCCATACCCTGTGGTGACCTGGGAAGGGGGGAAAATTGCCAGAAAAGAGCCAAGAGGCCTTAAAAGGTCAAATTAACAGCAGATATCAACCCCCCCCCCCCCAAGTGAGGAAGGAGATGGGAGGAGGGAGGATATGGGGAATGAGGAGATGGGGTTGCAGAGGAGATCCTGAAGACGTGAAATGTTACTTGTTGGACCCGTGACCCTTTAATCCTCAAGACTACAGCTTTAATGACAACAGCCATGGGGAAGGG
>NC_090735.1:14579784-14597284 GCF_036898095.1 Palaemon carinicauda
ACCCTACTTTATTATTATCTTTTTCGGCATACACTGTTAAAATACGGTAATTGTAATCGAAAATTCTCCGTAAATATATAGTGTTTTCAGCCGTATTTCAGTACAGGCGACCGTAATTTCTACCCTACTTTATTATTATCTTTTTCGGCATACACTGTTAAAATACGGTAATTGTAATCGGAAATTCTCCGTAAATATATAGTGTTTTCAGCTGTATTTCAGTACAGGCGACCGTAATTTCTACCCTACTTTATTATTATCTTTTTCGGCATACACTGTTAAAATACGGTAATTGTAATCGGAAATTCTCCGTAAATATATAGTGTTTCCAGCCGTATTTCAGTACAGGCGACCGTAATTTCTACCCTACTTTATTATTATCTTTTACGGTTTTTTGACCGTAATATCACTCCTAATACGTCAATATACCCGTTTTTAAAACGTCAAATGACTGGCAATATTTATTCCAGGATTTTTAACGTTTTTACGGTAAATTTTTAACAGTGTAGTTATATAAAATATTTCGATATATATCAAATTAATTACAAGAAAAAGTTCCTTACTGAGACAGCATAACAAGAAAGTTCCAAGTATATGGTAGTTTTGGAAACTTGCTGTAAGGAAAACGACGAATATTACCTTTACTTTTATGCTGAAAAATGGCCTTGGAAGGAGTTTGATAAATTCCAAGATATGAAATATGGGAAATTGAAAATCCCCCCCCCCCCCACCAAACACACACACCCCCACCTCTTTCTCTGAAGGCTAAGTTGCAGGAAGTCTTGCATCAGAAACCATTGTCTGATATATACTGAAAATCTTTTTCTCAGAACGGAAATAATGATAATAATATAATAATAATGTTTATTGGATAAAAGATATTTACATTCAAAGATTTACAAAAAGACAAAAAAGACTTAGTCCAAGCCCATGTGGAGCAGAGCTCTTCGGGTAATAATACAGCAAAATAATATCATCAATTAAGTAAAAATAAAAAATAAAGTAAATATGGATATAGATATACAAAATGTACGCATACATATACATAATCATATGTATACAAATAGATACATATAAATGAGAATCTTAGCCTAAAAACAAATGGAAATGCATATTTATATGATAAAGAAAGATGGTGTATGAAAGCTAATGGTATATACATTGAAAAATTGTAGATATTAAGCAAAAAACTCAGTAAAAGAACTAGTTTTACAAATAAAAAAATACTCTAAACAATGAAACATACTTGCGTTGTGGTTAGTTAGGCAAGTATAAAAATTTATTAATAAATCTTAATACCCAGATAACAGGAGATTTGTATATGATTTCTTAAACAGATGATAAAATGTAGAGGTGTATGAGATATCGAAATCCTATTGGTTGAACAAGCAAGATTACATTTCCCAAGTGTTTTGCGACATGAAAAAGCTGAATCATAAACATTATGCATTACTAGTGTTCGCGATCCGTCAAAAAGGACAGCTAAATATTTAGATATGCGCCCACATAACACTCTCTTACCAGAGCATGAATATTCCCTCTTGCCCTACTCGAGGAACGGGGAGAGCTGAGCATGATCGGTAAGAAATATATATGTATATATGTATATATATATATATATATATATATATATATATATATATATATATATATATATATATATATATATATACATATATATATGTGTGTGTATGTATATATACATATTTATATACATATTTATATATATATATATATATATATATATATATATATATATATATATATATATATATGTATGTATATATGCATTAATATATACATATATATATATATATATATATATATATAAATATATATATATATATATATATATATATATATATATATATATATATATATATATATATATATATATATTATATTTATATATCTATCTATCTATCTATCTATCTATCTATCTATCTATATATATCTATATATATATATATATATATATATATATATATATATATATATATATATATATATATATATATATATATATATAACCAGACACTTACCACTTGCTGTTTATTATATAAGGGAGATATTAAGGTTACAAGTATTCATGATATTGTTAAATATCATGAAGCAAGAGCTAAGATTATCAATAACGAGAGAGAGAGAGAGAGAGAGAGAGAGAGAGAGAGAGAGAGAGAGAGAGAGAGAGAGAGAGAGAGACAGAGAGATAATGAAGTATTTGTCGAAATCAGAAAAGTATGGCAAAGCGTTGATTCAAGGGCTGAGACTTATATGGTGTTCAATGATGAAGCATTTCTGAAAACTTTCCAGCCATAACCTAAGAGTCGAAACAGCAAATAACAAACAATCTGTAAACTGTATTGAGTGCACTATAAATGCTAAATCACTGAATTGCCCTTAAAACAGCACCGACTAATAATGATAATAATAATAATAATAATAATAATAATAATAATAATAATAATAATAATAATAGTAATATTAATAATGATAATAATGATAATATTATATTAATAACAAAAATATTTGAGGATGTGTGATACTAATGATAATGATAATAATAATAATAATAATAATAATAATAATAATAATAATAATTATTATTATTATTATTATTATTATTATTATTATTATTATTATTATTATTATTATTATTATTATTATTAAAAACTAGATTCTTAAAAGACTTTATTGATTATAATATTTACTAATCATTATTATTATTATTATTATTATTATTATTATTATTATTATTATTATTATTATTATTATTATTATTATTATTATTATTATTATTCACTCTTAATACCATATATGCTTTGGAATGGATTTGTTAATGGCAATGCAAAATGTATACAAAATCGAGAAAATTTTCCTCTTGTGAATTACTATATGAATATTGGCTGTATTCATTGTTTTAGGTTAATAATGTTACCTATAATAACTATATATATAAATTCATTGTAGATATGGATTTCTATTTTACTTATGATAATAGATTCTAATTATACATTGCCCGAAGAGCTCAGCTCCACATGGGCTTGGACTGAATCCGAATTTTTGTAAATGATATTAAAGTAATTTATGTTCTATTCAGTAAAATTTATTATTATTATTTTTATATACTTACGTCTGTTCGTAAGAGGAAGTTAATTTACTTCCATTAAGATTTCTTAAAGTTCTTATTTCTTTTTATTTTATTCTTTTTGTAACTGTTTTATTGCTATATGAGATCCTCACCGTTTCTGTAGAACACTTTGACGCCTTTCAAAATAATCTGAAAGGATTTCAAGCATTCAGCTTCTAGTAATGTAAGTGATTGGATTATTCGTAAAGTTTCTTTCAGTTAATTCTCTTTAGTGAGGCAGATTTGCACCGACTTGCAGGTGTGCCCTTTTAGCTCGGAAAAGATTCCTGATCGCTGATTGGCTGGATAAGATAATTCTAACTAATCAGATAGCAGGAAAATTTCCCTAGCTAAAAGGGCACCGCTGCGAGTCGGTGCAAATGCACCTCATAAAAAAAAAATGACTGTAGTGTACGCGACCCATTAAAATTTACTGATAGATATTTAGAAAGATATACATGCACACGCACTTTCCTCTCACTGGGATATGATTACTACCTCTCCGCCCTACCCGAAGGATGGGGAGAGACCGAGTAGCTATGCATCTGAGCGCGACTGGAAAGATAAAGATATATATATATGTATATATATATATATATATATATATATATATATATATATATATATATATATATACATACATATATGTAAATACACACACATATATATCTGTATGTATATACATACATACATACATATATATATATATATATATATATATATATATATATATATATATATATATATATATATATATATATATAAACAGCCAAACACTTGCTCTATATAATATAGGGAAAATTCACGAGAGAATTACGATATTTAGACGATTAAAAGGATTTAGACTAAGCAAGTTCTTCTTTGGTTATTGGTTTATCTTTGTATCAAGATTATTTGTATATTGGAAGCTTAGTAAAACATAAAGCAAATGACAATTCGACATATTACACAGTAATAATGTGTGCAAAAAATGAATTAATAGAGCATTTGCATGTATGGCAATATAAGTGGTACGTAAGTACTAAGTTATATATTTGGAACTAATTATTAAGTCTTAGCTTGTAAACAGCATGTTACTGTTGAGATATAGGTCTTTAAAGTAGTGCAGAAGAATCTAAAATATATACATTACTAATTTCTAGGAGAGGTTATTGTTCTGATAAAAATCATCTGCTGAAAATGTCAGTAATATAGATATCAAAATATCTAATCGTCATTTTTTGAAGATTTGTCCATAACAGCAGAGTTTGAAGTTAATGTTATGATAAAATATTATATAGAAGAATACTCACACATGCACATAAACGCACCCAAAATTTTGTTGGTCTAAAAATGGAAAAGAAGCTACATGAACAATCATGGACATTTCTATTGAAATCCGCATAAATTTTGCCTAAAATAAAAAAAAAAGACACTTTTAATCAAACAAAAATTATAATGAGCCCAGAATACAACCATCAAAAGATATGAGAAATTCCTCAATGTTTAGAATAATATATATGTTTATTCCATGAAAATTACTTGTCATATCAGCGAAGAGCTGGAGACGTTTTCATGATGAATATGATGAGTAAAAGGAACGTAACCTCGACATGTTTAGCCTCACAGAGTTCTCCTACCTCGTCTAGGTCTCCTACCTCGTGCTGCCTCCAAATAACAAAAGGCCATGACTCAAGATGATGGATGGAAGAGTGACCGGCAGGTAGATTTTGGCAACGTAAGGAACCACTAACAAAGGGGGGCAGGGGAAAGACGGGGCTTGAAAAGAGTTCACTGGGCACGGGCACCCTTTTTTTTTTTTTTTATTATTTGGTCTTGGATACGTTTGATGGTATCATGACAAATGCCTGTTGTAAAGGAGGTCGCCCATGTTGGTATTATGAAGGCGACGGTAAAGGCCTTCATGATGTATGAGTTGACGGTGCCATCTATCATTTCCTTTTCTTGGGTGAGAATGAAAGATGGGAAATGAGGACCGAGAAAGAAAGCAGTTTTAATGATTTGGGAGGCTGGAAGGTCGAATAAAAACTGCGACTAAGGTATTTTAATGAGGGCTTTTACTTTGCATACAGGAAATAAAGTAATTGCTCTTCAATTGATTTATGTTTTGCTATATGCTTAGCAAATACGTAACAAAAATCATTAAGTAGGATTTAAATACATGTTTGCCCTGTATTCAGGTAAACTCTTAGTGGTTAGCACTACCTCAAAATTATGTACTTGGTGAGCTGAACCCATCAAATTTATGAAATCAAAATGAATAGTTTTGTTCATTTCTGGACGTTGAACAAACAGTGAGACGGAAAAATAGTATTATTTGCCCTTTGAACGGGGTCCCTTTAGGGGGAAGGAAAGTCAGTCATCTAGTAGGTCTAAACAAGGATATAAAATAAAGGTATTACATATATCTGAGGCCTACTGATTTGCTACTAGAAAACATATTTCGAAAAATAATAAAATAAAAATTTAATTTATCATATATTAATGTTATATAATGTATATACAAAAATGTGAAATATAATTTGTTAAAGAATATTTCTTTATAAAAGGAAAAATGTATGTTAAGAAAATGTAATTGTATTTTCATAATAAAAGATAAAAAAAAAAAAGATTTGCTACTAGTAGAAAATATGAAATGGGTGATATTTGATACACACATTAATAGACTCTTAGATCAAAACTAAATATGACAATTTTCTTTATACTGTGCAATTGCATAGAAAAGAGAAAACCTCGCAGCTGAGAGAGAACATAAGTAATAGGAAATGCAGGTTAAAACGTTAGAGCTGTTACCAAGTTGTGGAATAGTCTTCCTAATCGGGTAGTTGAATCAGTAGAACTTTAAAAGTTCAAAGTTCCCTTATTTCCTTTCCTCGCTGGGCTATTTTTCCCTGTTGGAGCCCTTGGGCTTATAGCATCTTGCTTTTACAACTAGGGATGTAGCTTGGCTAGTAATAATAATAATAATAATAATAATAATAATAATAGAAATGATAAAATGAAGTAATTATTGTTTAGTTAATCATATCACGTACTTTTTTTCCCCTCTTAAGATCTGCAACATGTTCCTACTTTACAAGTAAACAAGCCGATTAGAGAAAGTAAATAAGTTTTTCTTGTATTTCAGTTTTCTCAGTTGATTTTGTGTTTTACAAAACGGTCATTACTTGATTAAAGAGAATTAAAATTAAATTCTTCATAAAACAGAAGAGTATGGACCCTTTGATGCTTCTTGAATAGAGCATATGAATATAAAGAGGAGCTTTAATAATTTTTGTACAACTAATGAAAGTTTATAAGTCCGGATAAATATGACAATGATATGCCCATTACATTAAATATAAAAGTAACATATTATTATTATTATTATTATTATTATTATTATTTATTATTATTATTATTAGCTAAGCTACAACCCTAGTTGGAAAAGAAGGTTGCGATAAGCTAGTGGGTTCCAACATGGAAAAATAGCCCAGTGAGGGAAGGAAATAAGGAAATAAATAAACTACAAGAGAAGCAATGAACAATTAAAATAAAACACTTAGAACAGTAACAACATTAAAATAGCTCTTTCATATATCAACTATAAAAACTACAAACAACAAGAGGAAAAGAAATAAGATAGAATAACTTGCGCGAGTGTAGTAAACAAACAAATGTACGAAACAAATGTATAAGGAATCTCTCTGAGACTGAATTGAGGAAGCATTCTCTTCATGCTACCACTTCCTATGGCTCCATGTGCTTCCTCCTCAGCTGATGAGCTTAGTTCCTCAGTTGAGAAGCTTCCTTCTTTTTTAACGAGCGTTTCTTTCTGTATAGCTCATTTCTCAATGGCCAAGTTGCTATAGTCATTTCCTATATTCATTTCGGCTATTTTTTTATGAATGCAGGAATAATATATAGAATAAACTTCTAATTTCTAGGATTATGATTATTTTATACCAATTTATATTATAGAAGTTTTTTTTAGCTGATGAATGCAGAAAAAATATATTGAATAAACTAATTTATAGGTTATGATTATTGTATAACTTTATTTTATAAAAAACATTTCTGATGAATGCAGAAGAAATACAGTTATTTCTAGGATTATGATTATTTTATAGCAGTTTATTTTATAGAATTTTATATATGAAAGCGGGAAATATATAAAGAACAAGCTAATTTCTCTATTAATATTTTATACCAGTTTATTCTTCAAAAGTTTTTTTTTCTGATGAATGCAGAAAAAATATAAAAGTATAATCTTCCCGATTTCTATGATTATATTATATTATATTATAAAATATATTCTATACCAATTAATTCTATGAAGTATTGTTTTTAGATATTAATGTTACGTGAAAACATGCCACGTCATTCATTCGATGAAATATTTGAGTGAAGAAAATATTTATTCACTTGAAGGTTTAAAGGTTGCTCATGAATGACAGAGGCAAGGGACAGTGACATTGCCCTATCGAACAGGACAAAGCCCCCTCTCCACCAAGCTAGGACCAAGGAGGGCCAAGTAATGGCTGCTGATGACTCAGCAGATAGATCTGCAGGCTCCCCCAAACCCCCCACCCTTAGCTCACAAGGATGGTGAGGTTGCAGCGACCAAAGGAACTAACAAGTTTGAGCTGGACTCGAACCCCAGTCTGGCAATCTCCTGTCAGGGACGTTACCACTTCGGCCACCACAACCCTAAAGTAAAAAGTATTTTCCAAGCTGAATTATCGAAGAAAGGCACTGAGACAGACAGACAGATGGAGTAAAGTACCGTACAGATAAAATGACATGGAATACTGTAAGCACAGATGGAGTTAATAATTGATACGCACTGACGGAGAGGGAGAGAGTATTTAACCATATGTGATAATAGAGTTGATAAAAGGAATCTGAAGAGAAATGGCAAGTAAAGGAAATATAGCTACAAAAGAGAAAACCTAATTGTGTGGTTCGACTTTTTTAAGGTCTATTTATGTGGTTTTCTATTTGTAATTAAAAAACATTATCATATACTCGACATGAATGTAATTTCATTTTAAGTAGAGTATGTGTTAAGTGGAAGCATATGGTGGTATGATTGAGTACTTATAGATAATAATAATAATAATAATAATAATAATAATAATAATAATAATAACAATAATAATAATAATAATAATGATTGTGCCTTCATTGTTACTATCATTATTATTTCTATCCTCTGATTGTTATGAAGAAGATAGCAACAACAGTAAAACACACACACAAAAATAGATAAGAGGCAGAAGAGAAACCGGATGGAACTGTACCAAGGAAAAAAGAAGTGAAAGGAAACAAAAAATTCATACACTTTAATGAACAAAATCTGACGTAACAAAGGAATGAGACATTCGGGAACATTTTCAGACAAACTTACAACATTGTTTCATTGTTTTATTTATCAAAATTTCCGTTTCGAAATGCGACCAAAAGTCATCCGGTCGTGGAGAAAAATAATGGAAACATGACGACGGTATTATGCTCTTCGTGACATCTTCATGAATGTTCGCTCTTTTCAGTAAATGATCTTGCAACGAATCACGTTAAGCGGATTAAACCATTCGCTCTCCATTGTCTTTTTGCAAACATTTCGAAATTTTGAGGAAAAGGAAAAAACTAACACGTATGAATAATCGAATTTTCACATTTTTTTCTAAATATCATTTGACGATAGGGGATGAATCGAAGACTGAATGTAAAATGATATCGTTTGGATGTTTAGAATTTGGTAATACTCAATTGTGAAAAAATGACAAGTATGAAAAACCGAAACAAATTAATATGAAGTCTGAATACTGAATTTTCAAATGTTTCTAAATACCATTTGGCGATTGGTTATGAATTGAAGACGGAATGTATGATACAGTCTGTACGTTTAGAATCTGATAATACTCAATTGTGTAAAAGATAATAAGTATGGAAAACCTATGATTGAGTAAAGTGTGAATACTGAATTTTCAAATTTTTCTAAATATCATTTGGCGATTGGGAACGAATTGAAGACGGAATATAATATGGTATCGTCTGTATGTTTAGAATTTGGTAAAACTCGGTTGTGAAAATAAAGAAAATAAAAAGTATCAAAAATCGATGAGTGAAGAAAGTCTAAATACTGAATTTTTACATCTTACAATCATTTGGCGAGTGTGGACAAATCGAAGGCGGAATACAAGAGGAAATATAATATCTTGTGTATATAGTTTGATATTACTCAATGATACAGAAGCTTGATTAAAAATTCATATAAATATATCCAATATCTTTATAATTTTCAAATATTGAAGGAATGCACAAAGGAAACAGAGAGATCAAAATGAGGAGAAAATGTTCAAAATTTGATAGTATGTGGGGATATTATTACATTAATAGATGATTATCTATATAATCCCATAAGTGATTAAAAAGTGGCAACCAATTGAAATGATTGAAGATAAATGATTAAAATATACAGTTTGAGGAACTATCTTAACTTCAAAAGGATAAAAAAAGGAATAAGAGAAAGCAGGTAATATATGATAATAGCTAATATAATGAATGAATTAAAATTGCGGAAAGAAGAGTCGGTATGTGTTCCTGTGCATGTGTGCGCGTGAGTGTAAATAAGAGAGAGAGAGAGAGAGAGAGAGAGAGAGAGAGAGAGAGAGAGAGAGAGAGAGAGAGAGAGAGAGAGAGAGAGAGAGACGCTCCACGGATTTTTTTCCATAGAAATCACCATTACATAAAGCGCCAAGTAAAGTATGTTTGAATTCCCCATTTCATGAAATAGAACATTGCTGCAAATCTAATATTATCAATACAGGAAAACTAAATGAAAAAAACAAATTTACTTCTTAAGACTTAGATGAAAGAATGAAAAAATAACTTTCTAAGATGGTTAAAATTAGATGTTATGAAGCATACGGATATAGGTAACATTAGAAACGTATGTATTCGTATGATTGCAATCATGAGCGAACCTTCTTATTTATTAAGCAAATTTTAGGTTAATAAAATAAACTGAGATATATGATTGAGATGCAAGTGGTATCCTCAACAGCCTGATATTTTTATATATGATATTTTTAATGGAAAATTAAAATTGGCAACGCAATGCGTTATGGCTGTCTGTACACATATATGTATATGTATAACACATGTGTCTACAGACATATATATATAACGGATTTTGAGCGAAGCGAAAAATCTATTTTTGGGTGAGATAGCCATGTCGTCCTGATGGAAGTTCCTATAGGGTAGCTTCCTAGGGTATATTACAACTACGGCGATATTCCCAGAGAATTTACCTTAAGGTACCAGAATTCTAACTCCTGGAGCGAGTATCCCTCGTGAAAGGGATATCGCGACATATCAGAGGACGTATTCTAGACACGTCACATGGCAATCTACTACCTAAATAGAGATTCGTCTCGTAAGAGGGAGATTGACGAGATACGAATTCGGGAAGAAAAAGGGGGGGAGCCGCTCCCAAGGCCTCCCAATTCCCCGATTCGTATGCGTGCCTGGCGCCAATCCTGGCGCCATCTGTATTCCTTGTAGCGTACACGAGGTGCTACAGATACTGTATGTAGGGAGGGGTCCTACAGTCCTTTCTTAGAAAGGCAAGGGCGGGTCCATCAGGACGACATGGCTATCTCACCCAAAAATAGATTTTTCGCTTCGCTCAAAATCCGTTTTTTGGGCTCAAGCCATGTCGTCCTGATGGAAGTGTACCAGAGCATTACTGTATCTGTGGATTCTCAGAACGTGCCGTACTCCCCGGAGATATTTATTCCCGGTCGACTAGACCTAGAGACCTAAGATGTTACCGTTATACATCTTTTCAACTAACTATAAACTATGTTAGAGCTTCCTGCCCCCTACAGGGAAGAGTCCTACTAGACTCTGGAAAGTCTCGAAGAGTACATATATCTATGTATGAATCTCAGGCAAGCTAATATAGTGGCCTCGCCCTATATTAGGTAAAGCATAGTTTGTATAGAACTACTGCGTCAATATATTGACCAGTCATCCGCACAATACTTGTATTGGACAAAGGTTTATATCCGCATAGGAAGAAACTAATAAAACCGCCCTCGTCCCTTTATGGGACGGAGTCCTCCCATTAGGGGACTTACATAAACCAATGCAACATAGCTTGCAAAACAGAACAATTCTATCAGAATTATCCCAGATAAGATACATAGAATTTAAATGCTCAATTATACCAATAAATTGACACAGGTGAAAGAGACGCAAGGTTCTCAAGAACAAGTTTATTGACAGATAATAAACAGACAGGTTAACAACAAATATATATATTTATATAAAAGGGGATAACCCAAAACTTTAAGCATAAGTATGATAGTAAACAGAACTTGTTTATCTGAAAGAAAAACCATTAAACACCACTTTAATGAGATACCAAGGTATCAAGTCATAAAAATCTGTATTACAAATCAATCACATTAGCGTTAGAAACGCTTGGCACACATGTCTGAACTTATGCGAGGTTCACCTTTGAAGGAAGGAACAGTCTGTATGGGCACTTGGTGCCCTCATTTTAGTTTGTAGTACAGTATGTACCTACACACTCACCCTGGACTTAATCGTCCCAATTAAGATCACTGTTCCTCGCAGAGTTAAACAGTAGGGTTAACTACACGACCCACTGCTACCACAGATCTCTTAAGTTCCTCTACTTGCTTCGCATAGTGGCGAAAGAACACCCTGGAAGATTTCCAGCCCGTGTATGAACGGAGATGTTCAAAATCCATACAATTAAAGAAATTTAGGGATGAGGCAACTTTCCTCGGATCGTGACCTGCGGGTGTACTGTCAGGATCCGCTCTGCGAATAAAATATGTCATTTTCGCTCTGAGTTGATTCAGAGATAAATTTGAGCCTGATGTTTCTCCCCTGAATAGTTGACTACCCTTGAAGTCTGAAGTTCTACGAAGATAGACCTTTAGGCATTCTACTGGACATAGAGATGCATCTTCTTTCAGAGGGCAGATTCTCCAGGGACCCCACCTGTTGGTGGGTAACTCATTCTTGGCGAGAAACGTAGGATCCGGAAACAGGTTCAGCTCCCCCCCATCCAGGAACTGAACACGACCTGCCTCTCTCGAGAGGGCTACGATCTCACTAACCCTGGCCCCGGACGCGAGTGCAAATAGGAAAATAACTTTTTGCGTTAAATCCTTTAACGCACATTCTTCATTGCTCAACAGGGAGGCGAAATGAAGAACTTTGTCTAAAGACCATGAAATGGGCTTTGGAGGTGCTGAAGGTCTGAGCCTAGCGCAGGCTTTCGGAACTTTATTAAAGATCTCGTTACCTAGGTCGATCTGGAAGGCAAATAAAATGGGTCTCATCAAAGCCGATTTACATACTGAAATCGTGTTAGCTGCCAATCCTTGGCCATGGAGGTGGATGAAGAAAGATAAGCAGAAGTCTGTTGAGATCTCCTGCGGATTCTTTGCCTTTACAAAGGCCACCCACTTTCTCCAAGATGACTCATATTGCCTTCTAGTCGATTTGCACTTGTATTCCTCTAGGAAGTCTATGCTAGCTCTCGAAATCCCGAAACGCTTTCTCACCGCTAGGGCGAGAAAATCATGAGCTGCAGGGTCTGGGTTTTCTGTAATGAAGCGCAGACAGTCGACTTCTGGACTCGCTGGGTCAGAACTGGATGTGGTAGCGGCACGAACTTCATCTGTAGTTCCAACGCCAAGGGGAACCACATACTGTTCGCCCACTTGTGGGCCACTATTGCCGCTACCCCCTTGAAGGATCTCAGTTTGTTGAGGACCCTCAACAGAAGGTTGTGAGGAGGGAACAGATAAATCCTGGACCACCTGTTCCAGTCGAGGGACATTGCGTCCACTGCTTCCGCTAAGGGGTCCTCGTACGGGGACACGTACAGGGGCAACTTCTTGTTGTCTTTCGTCGCAAAGAGGTCTATTTGCAGTTCTGGGACTTGATTCAGAATGAAGGAAAATGATCCTGCGTCTAAGGACCATTCCGACTCTATCGGTGTGAACCTGGATAGAGCGTCCGCTGTCACATTGCGGACTCCTTGAAGGTGAACTGCCGACAGGTACCACTTCTTCTTTTCTGCCAATCGGAAAATGGCTAACATCACTTGGTTGAGAGGTGGTGACCTCGACCCTTGTCGATTCAAGCATCTCACAACCACCTCGCTGTCTGTCACCAATCTTATGTGGATCGAGTGACGCGGGGAGACTTTCTTTAAGGTAAGGAGCACTGCCATAGCTTCTAGAAAGTTTATATGAAAGGTCCTGAATAGCTTGGACCAAGTCCCCTGGACTTTTTTCCGATGAGAGTGACCTCCCCATCCCTCCTTTGAGGCGTCTGAGTGAATTGTCATCGACGGGGGAGGTGGCTGAAGAAGAACCGACTTCTTTAGATGTCTGGCTTGGGACCAAGGTCTGAGAAGAGTACGTAGCCGAGGCGGCACTGGTCTTCTCAGGTCTCTTCGCGCGTTTGATGCATACCTTCTCCAAACTCCGGTTGCATCCTTTAGCTGTGCTCTTAGCACTGGGTCTGTCACTGAAGCAAACTGGAGAGAGCCTAGTACCCTCTCCTGTTCGCGTCTTGATATCCATTTGGAATCTAGAAGTCTCTTGACAGAGCCCGCTATCTCCTTCCTTTTCTTCATTGGGATGGAGAAACTGTGTGACAAAAGGTCCCAGTGGATTCCCAGCCACTGGAACTTTTGGGATGGAGAAAGTCGAGACTTTTTCTTGTTGATCTTGAAGCCTAGGTACTCTAGGAACTGGATCACCTGACTGGAAGCTTGTAAGCATTCGGTCTCGGATGCTGCCCACACCAGCCAGTCGTCCAGGTAGGCTACTACCTGAATTCCCTTTAGGCGTAATTGTTTGAGAGCTGCGCTCGCAAGCTTCGTGAAAATCCTTGGGGCTATGTTTAGCCCGAATGGCATGGCTCTGAAGGCGTATAGTTTCCGTTGTAGCCTGAACCCTAGGTAGGGGGAGAGTCGACGGCTGATCGGGATGTGCCAATAGGCGTCTGACAAGTCTATAGAGACTGAGTATGCCCTCTTGGGCAGTAAGGTCCTTATGTGTTGCAGTGTTAGCATCTTGAATTTGCAATTCACTATGAACTTGTTGAGTGGTGACAAGTCCAGAATGACTCTGAGCTTTTCCGAGTCTTTCTTGGGAACACAAAACAGCCTCCCTTGGAATTTGATGGACTTCACCTTTCGGATCACATTTTTCTCCAACAGTTCTTGAACGTACTCCTCCAAAATGGGGGTGGAGTGTTGGAAAAACCGAAGGCATGGGGGTGGAGTGCTGTACCAGCTCCAACCCAGTCCATTCTTGAGTAGGCTTTGGGCCCAGGGATCGAAGGTCCAGCGATCCCAAAATTTCATTAGTCTCCCTCCTACCGGTATCGTTTCACTTGGACTGCCGTCCTGAGGTCTTGCCTCCTTGACCACGACCACCTCTGAATCCCCTTCCCCTTGAGGGGCGCCTAGACGAGCCTCTGGCTGCTCCTCTAGGCTTTGCACGAAAGGAAGAAGACTGTCCTTCGAACGTTGGGGTGAATGTGGTTGACTGACCTGGCACAGCCTGGGGTACCCACTGAAAAGTAGTCGGGGTTTGTGCCACCATCTGGGGCACTGGAGGCAAAGGCAATTGCAGTTGCTGTTGCTGTCTATAAGGCTTGGCTGGCCGAGACGGTAGCCTAGTCCTCATATTCTTCCTCTTAGGTTGAGGACCCTCATCCGGGGAAGATTTTCTTTTGATAGCCAGGCCCCACTTCTGGAGAAGGTTTCTATTCTCCACGGCGGCCTTATCAACAACCTCTTTGACCACATCGGTAGGGAAAAGGTCTTTTCCCCAAATGTTGGAGGATATTAACTTCCTTGGCTCGTGTCTCACCGAAGCCCCGGTGAACACGAACTCCCTGCAAGCTCTCCTTGCCTTGACGAAGCCATAAAGGTCCTTCGTCACTGTGGCTAGGTGAGACTTAGCCACAACCATGAACATTTCATGGACCTTAGGGTCACTTGCCATCGTCTCAAGAGTAGTCTGATGAGACATTGAGGCAGCCAGTCTTTCTTTTGTCTCGAACTCTCTTCGTAAAAGAAATTCGGACAACTTGGGGAGGTCCTCGCCGAATTGCCGTCCGGCAATATCAGCCTCCAACTTTCCCACTGAGAATGTCAGATGGACATCCTTCCAGTCCTTGTGGTCCATAGGCAGAGCCAGCGACAAGGGTTTACACTCCTCCAGGGAGGGGCAAGGCTTGCCGGCCTCGATTGCCTTTAGGACAGCCGCAAACCCTTTTTGTAAAAAGGGGAAGGCTCTATCAGAAGAGGACACAAAAGAAGGGAGCTTCTTGCTCAATGCTGCTACCTTCGAATTCGAGAAGCCCCTCTCTTTCATCGAGGATGAAAGTAGGGCTTGAGCCTTAGCATGGTCCATAATAATGACCTCTTTCGGCTCTGTCTCCTCCCTTGAAGCTGGTTCTTTTCTCAGCCGGACATAGCAGTCCGGATATGATGCCTTGCTGGGCCAGAATTCTACCTCCTCTAGGAGAACTGAACCCAGCTTATCCGAAATGACGATCTTACCAGTCGTCATTGGCATGTGCTCAGCATACCTCCATGGGTTAGCGTCTGAGCATATGGGAAGGTCTTTCACATTGAGCTTTTTCCGGGGCCCATGTGATTCTGCTAGGGACTGCATACGCAGTTCCATTGCAGCCGCCTTCTCCTGATTCTCCTTCTGCATTTGTTGGATCATTCCAACAATCGAAGAGAGGGCCTGTCCCAGTTCTACTGGGAGACCAGCGGATGTTGAGGGGATGGGCTCCGGCATCTGAACCGGAGTAGCCGACACCTCGTCGACCCCATCCTCTGCGACATCCGAGGTTTGAACTTGATCCTGACCTTCTGCCAGGAGGTCTTCTTCCAAACCTTCGTCCACATCAGACATCCTGTCACACAACTGGATGTCTTGCATCGCATCTGCGACTTCCTCGTCCACCTGGACTAGGTCTTGGGGGATCTCCTCTTGAGGCTGGGGAATCACTGCTTCAGCTGATGCCTGGGGAAAAAGATACGCCCTCATCTTCTCACTAGGAAGATAAGGGCCAGAGGTGTTCTTCTTGAAGCCCCTTACCCAAGTACGGAGCTTTTCCCTAGCTATATCCCTTGATTCCGTCGTTCTAGGGGAATCAAAAGCCTCAGTAATCAGGTTAGTGCATACAGTACATACCTGAGGGTCCCAATACTGGAGATCATCCTTGGAGACAGCGCATGCTGCGTGTCTCCTACAACACTCATGTCCGCAGAGGTTCCTGCTACGGACATTGCAGAAAACATTTCCGCACTTCGGAGGGTCCTCCTGTAAAGAGAAAAAATTTCCATGAGTATCAAGTGAACTATGTATCACTGGATATGCATAGTATAGCATAACAATTCATAAAGGAAAGACACACACTTGTGTTTCCCTCACAACCCATTGTTGCAGCTTTCCAGATAATAAAATCAAAATTGGTTTATCTCTACTAGAGTAACCAATGCAAGGTTTCCAGAGGAAACAGGTGGAGCTCACACCTAGGCAATGATTTTAAAATCCTGGATAATAGACGGGGAAGACTCTGCTTCCTGTCTGAGGGCAACAGCAAAGGGCTGTGCAAGAAAACACAATAGTGTTAGAAGATACAGTGCTGTACCTAAACTTTTACTATAGTTTTCTTCTTACTGTATATGCTATACAGAAGAATACTAGTACAGTATAGGAGGATGTGTGCCGGCCTGCCTTTGCCGGCCGGCACACACCACAATTAGCTTTAAAGTATACTACTTAACAGCTATAGGGCGGCAGCCTTCTGGTTCAAATGCTTGTGCCGTCGGCAGTAACTGCCGGCCAGCAACAGCCAGTGTTGGCCGGCAATGACTGCCGGCCAGTAACTACACAAGGTAGTACCTAGCTGCCGGCCACACTCTTGGTGACCGGCAGACAAGGACTGACATAAGCCGGCCGGCAAAGGTACAAGACCAATGCCAGCCGGCAGCAAAAGAACCAGAAGACTACACCTGCCCGGCTGTCTGCCTCATAGGCCGGCAGCCGGGACAGGTACAGCACTAAAAGAAAATAGAATGGATGCCGGGATAAGAGTGTACACGACCCCCAAAGCCCGGCAACCGAAAGAGTGCATATAAGGAAGGGGAGAAACTTAATTCAGGCTTCCTTGACCAATGCCGTCCGACTCTGTCGGCAGGCATGGATGAGGGACCAAGAGAGGTCCGGGCAGCACTCGAAAACATAAGTCCCTTGCCGGCCAGCATCTCAGCCGGCCGGCAATGGCCTTAGTCAATTCCAC
>NC_090735.1:14614784-14616761 GCF_036898095.1 Palaemon carinicauda
ACAGTCTTCTTAAACCTTCTATTAAATAAAACCTAATATTTTCCATAAATATAAGTACTGTCTTCTTAAACCTTCAATTAAATAAAGCATAACACTATTTTCCATAAGTATAAGTACTGTCTTCTTAAACCTTCAATTAAATAAAGCATAACACTATTTTCCATAAGTATAAGTACTGTCTTCTTAAACCTTCAATTAAATAAAGCATAACACTATTTTCCATAAGTGTAAGTACAGTCTTCTTAAACCTTCTATTAAATAAAACCTAATATTTTCCATAAGTATAAGTACAACCTTCTTAAACCTTCAATTAAATAAAACCTAATATTTTCCATAAGTATAAGTACTGTCTTCTTAAACCTTCTATTAAATAAAACCTAATATTTTCCATAAGTATAAGTACTGTCTTCTTAAACCTATTAAATAAAACCTAATATTTTCCATAAGTATAAGTACTGTCTTCTTAAACCTTCTATTAAATAAAACCTAATATTTTCCATAAGTATAAGTACTGTCTTCTTAAACCTTCTATTAAATAAAACCTAATATTTTCCATAAGTATAAGTACAGTCTTCTTAAACCTTCTATTAAATAAAACCTAATATTTTCCATAAGTATAAGTACAGTCTTCTTAAACCCTCTATTAAATAAAACATAATATTTTCCATAAGTATAAGTACTGTCTTCTTAAACCTTCTATTAAATAAAACCTAATATTTTCCATAAGTATAAGTACTGTCTTCTTAAACCTTCTATTAAATAAAACCTAATATTTTCCATAAGTATAAGTACTGTCTTCTTAAACCTTCAATTAAATAAAACCTAATATTTTCCATAAGTATAAGTACTGTCTTCTTAAACCTTCTATTAAATAAAACCTAATATTTTCCATAGGTATAAGTACTGTCTTCTTAAACCTTCTATTAAATAAAACCTAATATTTTCCATAAGTATAAGTACTGTCTTCTTAAACCTTCAATTAAATAAAGCATAACACTATTTTCCATAAGTATAAGTACAGTCTTCTTAAACCTTCTATTAAATAAAACCTAATATTTTCCATAAGTATAAGTACTGTCTTCTTAAACCTTCAATTAAATAAAGCATAACACTATTTTCCATAAGTATAAGTACAGTCTTCTTGAACCTTCTATTAAATAAAACCTAATATTTTCCATAAGTATAAGTACAGTCTTCTTAAACCTTCTATTAAATAAAACCTAATATTTTCCATAAGTATAAGTACTGTCTTCTTAAACCTTCTATTAAATAAAACCTAATATTTTCCATAAGTATAAGTACTGTCTTCTTAAACCTTCTATTAAATAAAACCTAATATTTTCCATAAGTATAAGTACTGTCTTCTTGAATCTTCTATTAAATAAAACATATTTTCCATAAGTATAAGTACAGTCTTCTTAAACCTATTAAATAAAACATATTTTCCATAAGTATAAGTACTGTCTTCTTAAACCTTCTATTAAATAAAACATAATATTTTCCATAAGTAAAAGTACTGTGTTCTTGAATCTTCTATTAAATAAAACATAATATTTTCCATAAGTATAAGTACTGTCTTCTTAAACCTTCTATTAAATAAAACCTAATATTTTCCATAAGTATAAGTACAGTCTTCTTAAACCTTCTATTAAATAAAACATAATATTTTCCATAAGTATAAGTACAGTCTTCTTAAACCTTCTATTAAATAAAACCTAATATTTTCCATAAGTAGCACTACTTCGTCTTCTATCAACATCAGCATGCCATTCTTCACCCTCAACATTCTTACTTTTACTTTCATCCTAATTTTCCTCATCGGTGTTATCTTCCCTGGAGTCTGCTACTCGACTCCACTTAGAAGACAATAATGTTCCAGCAATCAAGATACGCCATTTTTATCATGACTCGATAATTTCCTTCCGTTGTTTGTGCTGAAAGAGCGGGATGGCGACTGAAGTGGATAACGGCTGTTTT
>NC_090735.1:14617261-14619761 GCF_036898095.1 Palaemon carinicauda
TCTCAAAATTTACTAATCTCTCTCTCTCTCTCTCTCTCTCTCTCTCTCTCTCTCTCTGTTGAATTCTAACTTAGCCCATCAATGTCTGCATGCATTACAGGTTGAATAGCTGTCTAAAAATCACTTGCAAAAGCACTTCATTTCTAATAAGGTAAAAGGGTCACATTTGGTCTTTTGAGTGCTTATTTACATTTAGGTTTGTATTACTGTATAAGTTATGATCATGCAATATAAGAGAAGTTATTTATGGTGTACGTACGTAGCCAATGTTTACTCGAAATGTTTTATAAAATAGAAATATCTTTTGCTTGTAATTTCTTGAATATAAAATTGCATTAAGTATGCTTGGAAGCTGCTTCATAAAGCATTATATCAAATTGATAGTAATTATTGGGATGTCTTTTCTCTTTCTTTTTTATTTTTTTTTTCCTTTTTTTCTACTTTTCTTCCTTCGGTGATAGTAGTCCCCTTTTACATATCGTCTTTCATACTAGAGCTGAGAGAGCTTATTATTTAAGAGATTTCTTACCATAGCATTGGGATATCTTTTCTCTTTTCTTTTTATTTTTTTCCTTTTCTTTCTACTTTTCTTCCTTCGGTGATAGTCGTGCCCTTTTACACATCGTCTTTCATACTAGAGCTGAGAGAGCTTTTCATTTAAGAGATTTTTTAACATATACCGCGTTAGCGCCAACTTACCAGCAAACTGATCATTTACCAGCAAGTCTAATTCTTCAACTTGAATCAATATCTTTAAAACCAGCAAGTTTAATTCTTTAAGTTAAATCAACATCCTTAAAGTACAACGCACTCATCAGCGAAGATCCATTAACAGCCTTTGCTAGCAAAGGAGGCTTCGCAATACGCCATTTAATTGCTTTGTTTTGACAGTAGCATCCATAAAGTCCAGCAGAGCCTTCTGCGTAAGAACATTTAATTACTCTCTGTCAATATTAACGAATAATCTCTCGGTAAAACCTTCGGCAAGTAATTGTTTCTGATGTCGGCTTTCACAATTCTACGTTTGGTCGTTTATCCTTGCTCAGGGACCTTCGTCTCGAAGCGAACTGAGCGAACAATAGCAATTTCTCTGAACTATG
Organism: Palaemon carinicauda; assembly: GCF_036898095.1. NCBI lineage: Eukaryota > Metazoa > Arthropoda > Malacostraca > Decapoda > Palaemonidae > Palaemon > Palaemon carinicauda. Next base: position 14,618,362 of record NC_090735.1, read on the forward strand.
CTTCTTTTGTTTTGTTCATTTTATTTTATAGTTTATGAAGGATTTTGAGATCAGTTTTGGATTTGTGAGGTTGAATTATCCGAGGTACTTATGGATCTTCGCTTAAGTTACCATCATCTGCTTACAAGAGAATTTATTGTTTAGTTACCGTCATCTGCTTACGGGAGAATTTATTCTTTAGTTACCATTTTCTGCTTACGGGATAATTTATTCTTCAGTTACCATCAACTACTTACACAAGAATTTATTCTTCAGTTACCTTCATCTGCTTTCGCAAGAATTTATTCTTTAGTTACCATCACCTGCTAACGGAAGAATTTATTCTTTAGTTACCATTTTCTGCTAACGGAAGAATTTATTCTTTAGTTACCATCACCTGCTAACGTAAGAATTTATTCTTTAATTACCATCAAGGTCTATATATAGACCTTGGTTACTATCATCTGATTACGCGATAATTTATTCTTTAGTTACCATTATCTGCTTATGGGAAAATGTGTTATTTTCGGTTCAATCAAATGTCTATGTTCATGTCTGTATCTGCATCGAGTCGTTATCAATATCAACATCACAAAAATCTTTATCATTCCGGTTACTTACAGTTTAAGTGTTGTAATTGTTGATGTACATTTCGTTATTGTAATTGCCTCTTCCGGCGTTATCGAATTACTACCGTTGTCATTATAGTGTAAATACACAACTACAATGGAAGTAATAAAAGGTAGAAGCATCACCCAGGATATCCTGCTCTTACGGATCAAACTTCGAGCGCAGAGACGGAAAGCTAAACAGGGAAGTGAAAAGGAGAGATGGAGATTGATTGAAGGGGAAGCACGCGAATGAGAGAGGAAGGAAGGAAGCGAATGATTATCGACGGGGAGATGAGACGGGAGATGGAATTTGCAAGACTGACAATGGTTCCATTCAATCATCTGTCACAACATCTCTTTATACCCTTCCCCGAGTACTCTCTCTCTCTCTCTCTCTCTCTCTCTCTCTCTCTCTCTCTCTCTCGGAAGGAGAAAATTAAGGTACCTGTAGTGAAACGGGAAGCAGATAAATCCGTCCGTCCCGAACTTCGGCTTCGGCTAGTGACGTTCGGTTGCACTCTCAAAAAACGAACATTCAGGAAGATAGACAGAATGACAGACAGAAGAACTGACAGGCACAAACAAACACTTATTTAATTTTATTCACACATTTCATAAGTTTTAAAAGCTCATTTATTAAATCTCAAGTATTACTAAGATAAAAATTACAAGAAAAGAGGGTCGTACAATAGTCGTTATGGAAGAATGTATAGCTATAATACTAAATCAAAAGCGTTATTATCATTATCGAAACCATCACCAGCAACGCCTACTCTCTTTATGATCAAACATGCATGTATACATGTGCAC
>NC_090735.1:14624761-14629761 GCF_036898095.1 Palaemon carinicauda
TAAGCCCAGGGGCCCCAACAGGGAAAATAGCCCAGTAAGGAAAGGAAAGAAGGAAAAATAAAATATTTTAAGAAGAGTAACATTAAAATAAATATTTTCTATATAAACTATGAAAACTTTAACAAAACAAGAGGAAGAGAAATTAAATAGAATAGTGTGCCTGATTGTACCCTCAAGCAAGAGAACTCTAACCCAAGACAGTGGAAGACCATGGTACAGAGGCTATGGCACTGCCCAAGACTAGAGAACAATGGTTTGATTTTGGAGCGTCCTTCTCCTAGAAGAGCTGCTTACCATAGCTAAAGAGTCTCTTCTACCCTTACTAAGAGGAAAGTAGCCACAGAACAAATACAGTGCAGTAGTTAACCCCTTGAGCAAAGAAGAATTGTTTAGTAACCTCAGTGTTGTCAGGTGTGTGAGGACAGAGGAGAATCTGTTAAGAATAGGCCAGACTATTCGGCGTATGTGTAGGCAAAGAGAAAGAACCGTAAACAAAGAGAAGGATCCAACGTAGTACTGTCTGGCCAGTCAAAGGACCCCATAACTCTCTGGCGGTAGTATTTCAACAGGTATTATCTTTTCCTCCTTGATTGCCAACGTATTTATTTGTTTACTTATTCTTATTGTGTTTTCTCTCTGATTATTTGCTTATTTAATGACATATCACTTTACTTATTACTAATTCACACGCACACGTTTGTTATATATATATATATATATATATATATGTATATATATATATATATATATAATATATATATATAAATATATATAAATATATGTATATATAGACACATATATATATAAATATATATATATATATATATATACATACATATATATATATATATATATATACAAACGTGTGCGTGTGAATTAGTAATAAGTAAAGTGATATGTCATTAAATAAGCAAATAATCAGAGAGAAAACACAATAAGAATAAGTAAACAAATAAATACGTTGGCAATCAAGGAGGAAAAGATAATACCTGTGAATTGTCGATGAACTTTCAACCCTATTTAACTTCCAGCAGAGAGAGAGAGAGAGAGAGAGAGAGAGAGAGAGAGAGATTGCCATAAGTCTCTTTTACGTCAGCGGTTAGGGTTCGTGATTCCTGAACTTACCCTAAGTGGAAACAAGGAAATTGGAGGTTAAGATATTGAAACTGCTCTCTCTCTCTCTCTCTCTCTCTCCTCTCTCTCTCTCTCTCTCTCTCTCTCTCTTAAATCTGTATATAAATTACTTTTAAGCTAATTTCTTTAGCTGGCAAAAACTAACCCTACTTCAAGCTTCACTGTGATACGAGCTAGATGATATTAATCAATCAATCAATTTTGCTCTTTGGTTGTTACAACAACATCTAGTATCGGTTATTAACAACAACAACAACAACAACATCAATAGTAATAATAATAATAATAATTACTATTAATATTAATATTGCTAATTATTATTATCATCATCATCATCATTATCATAAAACCCCTGGTTTTGTTTGACTTTTCTTAATGAACAACGAAGTTCAGGGTGGTGTGTTCTTCAACAGTGGAGACATTGTCATTGTCACTTTGTCCTTCATAAATTTTCTCGTCTTCTGCTCAGTCTATTTTGATTATCGTCGAGAGGAGAGGAGAGTAATGAATAAAGTATTTCTACTCTGTCCCGAAACAATTAAAGGCGATTACTAAATCTTATGAAGGCAGAAGTAATGGGGCTCGCGACCTCATTCCATAAGCAAATTAAAAAATAAAGAAATAAATAAATAAAATTAATCATTGACAAAAATGATAGATAAGAATGATTACAACAGATGTATTTCGCGTTACTTGTTATTGCATCTTCAGGAATTATAATAGTTTTGTTTATGTTTATTCTTCATTCACTTTCATCGCCTACAATTATAGTGAATGAGAGACTTTCCAGCAGTTACAGCATCCTCGATCTCTTTATATATGATGTTTCCGTTGTTTCACAGATGTAATTTGACCAATTGCTGCGTTTGCTTCTTAACATTCCTATTTCATCATCGTCATTTTAATTTCGTTATTTTTTTTTATTCTTCTCTCTCATACATACACACATTCACATAATTTATTATAGTATATATATATATATATATATATGTATATATATATAATATAAATTTATATATATATAAATTTATATATATATACATATATATGTATGTGTATATATATATACATATATATATATATATATATATATGAGGCCTTGTCATCCGACATCATATTCGTAAGATGTGACTATACACTTAAGTGAATTATTGACACATTACAAAATTTCATGTAATCAATTTTGCAAACGATTCATCTCTTGCAATATAAACATCTGATTTATCTTGATGTGAAATTCCCAAATCGCGTCGGAATAGTTCTTTGAGAACCTTCCCTAGCAGACGTAGCAACATTGAAAGTAAATGTGGTATTATAAAAAAAACGTTTTACCTCATTTTTCTGTTTGGCAACATATGCTGCCAATATCACGGAAGTTTTCACATAACCCTTCGCGATTCTTCTAATAAAATGTGAATGTGACGGTGCACATTCTCTCTCTTATGTCTTACATATTTGCAAGAAACATGCGGATGGCTTTCTTGTTTTTATATCCAAAGCACAATATGTGAATAAAACAAAAACTAGTCAACATTGCTAACTAAAGATTTATACACACCGGTCAATAAGGAAGTAATTGAGATAGGATACCTTTTACCTAATATAGTTTTTCCAATTAAGTGAACTGAAAGGAAAAAATAAATCTGAAATGTCGTATTGTTAGGAATGGAATCCTTGTCGCCTATTGTGCCAGCTAGCAAAGTGGCCCAGAGTAGTAAAAAATGTACCTCTATTGGACTAATGCTATTAAAACAAAATAACGTAGTTCTCTTAAGTTCGACGTATAAAAACCATCCATAATGTTTAAACAGTTCTGTACAATGAACCAAAAGCTATTTGTTCATGAAGATTGGTTTAATTTTATATATATATATATATATATAGGCTATATATATATATATATATATATATATTATATATATATGTGTATATATATATGTGTGTATATATATATATATACATATATGCATATATATGTATATATATATAATTATATATATATATATATATATATATACACACAACCAAAATCGGGTTATTTGAAGGATAATCTATTAACCTTTCAAACGTAGTCATTAGTACCTAATCTCAGAAAAAATCCAATGTTCTCTTGGTCCAGCATCAAGTTATCTCAGTGGAATGCTCTCTTTTTGCGTAGACCAACAGTAAGGAAGAGAAAATGAACACAGTTGATGCTGGTAGATCGTATAAGTCAAGTGAATACAAACTTTAAAGTCCATTGTATAATCTAGCCATTTCCATACATGCGTTGTTCCAGATGATGACATAGCCGTAGGATAATAAATTTAATCATGTATTAACCTTATATCATCGCAAAATCTATGGCAGTATTTCAATTTAAGAAATATGTTATTATCTACATTATATTGCTTTGTTTGTTTGATGAAAAGTAACGAATCTCTAATCTAGGTTATGAATATCCAAAACCAGTTCTTGAAGAAAATCATTATCATTACTATCTAAGCTACAACGCTGGTTGGAAAAGCAGGATGCTATAAGGTCAAGGCCTCCAACAAAAAAAAATAGGGGAAGAGATAGAATAGTGTGCCCCAGTATACCCTCAAGCAAGAGAACTCTAACCCAAGACAGTGGAAGAAAATGATACTAATCCTATGGCACTACCAACGACTAGAAAACGAGATATCCAGCAATTATTATTATTATTATTATTATTATTATCTAAAAATTAGCTATGATGTTGATAAGCTTTAACAGAATATGATGTCCATAGATATCAGGCTTAACTAAGTGTACCTACGAAAATTTCGAAATACAAACGAAATATTGAAACTGATTTCTGTTTGCGAATAAAACTAGAACAGAACTGTTAAATTTAACTAGACCCTACCTATTCATATAATATACGTTTAATAAAACATCTTGTCATAATAATTCCTTGGAAGTTGAAAAAAAGTATTGCTAATGGCTCCCAGACAAATCTTTTAGCAAGTGTAAAGTACCCTTATATTTAAAGGAAGGTTCGAGGAACTATACCACTAATACTCAGATCCATCCTTTAGGTAAGGCTCTGCTTAAAAGTACGTCTTGGAGATAAAGAAACATTATATTATAGTGCTATTGCTTTGACTCATAGACATATAAACATAAAGTTCTTTGATAGCAAAGCTGGACACATTATGTTGGTTAGTCCCGCCCTTTTAATGACTATATCATGGCCGTAAAAATCTAAATAAAGGAATTTATTCATATATGAAATATTACCGCAAAAAATTAAAACTATGAAGGATAAGAAAATACGAAGCTAAATTATTAAATACCATACAAATAGAGCAAGTAATATTCTAACTCTAAAATATACAGTATATAACACCAAGGTTTTTCCAATATTCGTTGCATGATGGAATTTAGGTAATTTAGAAGAGCAATAAAAATGATCTGGAAGTAGACAATGCTACATACTCTGCCTGGTGCCATTAAACAAGTTGGGTAAAAACTATTAGAACTTCCACATCTGAATGAGAACAGTAAAGTAAGGAGAGAGAGAGAGAGAGAGAGAGGGAGAGAGAGAGAGAGAGAGAGAGAGAGAGAGAGAAGCCGTATTCTTGTAGCCATAATCATTTTCTGGTTTAATCCAGGACCTCCCTTGTTAATAGATCAGTCCCGTTGTTTTATAAGATATAAACATTATTTTCACCGAGAACAGAGTTGTTTTTTCTTCTTTTTTTTTCTGTTATCGCTAGACGTTAAATATGGTGCCAAATATTTAGATACACACACATACACACGCACACACACAGATTCAACCCTTCCCACACGCTCCCCCCTTTCCTAACTGCAACCCGACAGTTTCTGCAATTTGTGGGAAATTGCGGTTTCCGAGTGTA
>NC_090735.1:14634761-14637261 GCF_036898095.1 Palaemon carinicauda
GAAATATTTCTTCACTTCAAGATATTTCAAAAATGCCAATTAACCTACCGTTCCAGGTTAAAATTTTACATAACTTCTTAACAATATTCTTGAAAACACTAAGGGACAATAATGTACTGCATTACTGAAAACTAAAAAAAAAAATCTCTACGAGTATGAGAAAAGGTCATATAACCCAAAAAGAAATGCACAAACTTTCATAAATAAAAAAAAAAAATAAAAAGTCTTCCTGAAGAAATTTTGCAACGACGCAAGGGCACCGGGATTCATTGAAAATTTTTCAGAATGCCTCAGCCATCGTGACATAAGCCTTTCATCGCGTCCCATGCTGCGTTACCTTGACAAGGAACCGATAGCAAAGGACGACCAGAATATATAATATCCTCTAATGATAGGATGCAGAGACTAAGCTCTGTGACTGAGCTGCTCTTGCACGACCAAACGGGTATAGTTTGGATGCACTGGATAAGAAGGTATCATGGTTCCTACAGTGACAACCACAGGGATATTATTAGTCTTTCATATGTCGTTTCTGTCATATTTTCATTTGTTTCTTTCGTTTTATATTATTTTACACTTATGTAGATAGTGCTGATGGGCTTAACGCTTTGGATGCAATCTTACACAGGCAGATCAGTAAGGAAAGAGGGTGTCATCTCAGCTGAACGTGAGGTTAGGTCTAAGGTCAGTGCTTAAGGGGTGAAGTGGAAATGGGGGTGTGGAGAGGCAGGCGGTCTGCAAGAAAGAAAAAAAAGAGAAAGAGAGAAATGGAGAAGCGCTTGTAGTGGACAAAAGGTCTTGGTCATCGAGTGTTGTGTGAGTGGTTAAGGCTGATCCTTGCCCAAGGGTACAGTATCTCAGCACACGACCAATGCAACAACGCTTCCCGTTAAGCCACTTTCCCTTGAGTGTTGATACACCCAGATGCCAAAAACCTGTTAAGATAAACTCACCTACGGCTAGGTGATTGGGCCTCTTCAACTACTCATACTGCTACCTGTTGATTTATTATCATGATTAATGGAAGAAAGTATATGCCGTCTATGGATAACGCTACATAAACCATTTTGAAATCACGCGTCTCTTCCTAATCCAGACGAGGAAGGATAACAGCCCTCTGGATCCTGGATAACAGGAAGAATCTAAGTACCGTGAAAAAAAAATATTCCTCAAGCCTACTATTACAAGGCATTTAATGCTAACTCTTGCTTGAATAAAATTGTTTAAAATTGAATTACACGATAAGCAAGGACGCAGGCTTCATCACTTTCCCGATTAAATGTTTAATTCTTCCAGGAAACCACAGTTAGTCTCAAGAAATATAAATTTTGCCCGTTAAGAACTTCTTTATCATTTAATATATGAGTGTGTCATCTTTTATGAGGGAATCATATGTTAAAGGTTTCCTAAAACCGATTTTATTTTATTTTGAATAAACTTGAAGAATATTTCTAGCATTAAACACCATGCCATTAAACATAATACCTGTTTGACATACTCAAACGTGCTGACACAGACTGAACACTTCTGATTAATTTAAAATTAACAAATAAAACATATGAAATACCCGAGAAAGGCAACTCTGTAAGGAAAAAAAAAACTAAAATGTATTGTTCAAACGGAAGGAGCTGCCGACGACCTTGATAGATTCTCTTTCGTGATGCTTAGCCACAAACTCCCGCCAAAACCCTCCCACCCACTCACACTGGGAGCACCCCGTTCCACCTGGTTCATGACGTCATCAACTCTGTGTTAGACGATCCTTTTCTTGTAATCTAAGCCCTTTTTTGCTAATTGGTGGTTGAGCGGTCACATTCAATGTTGCACTGAGTCATAATGTCAGTGACTTATTTAGTCATTATTGTTGTAGTTGTGATTGATATGCACTGGCATAGTACAAGTAGTACTAGCTTTGCTCTATTTTGATATAATTAGGTAGGTAGAAATATATAAAAAGATTACACAAATTTACCTAGTTTATGAGATATATGGTATAATACAATAGAGAAACTGTCCTACAATCCATCAGGAAAAGTTGAGGTATTTCATGATACTTAAATAAATTATCATACACTTTAAAGAAGCAGAATTACCCACGTTGGCTTACAAACATTCAGCCTAATGGAACAAAGAGAATAAAAAATAATATTACCCCCTTCACAACCAACAATTAACTACAGATTGCTAATAAAGATCAAGTTCATTTTAATTTAATTTCTCAGTCTCAGGATTCTAAATCAGCCTGGATTAACATATTCTGTGCTCAGCATTTAACGAAACATCGGCAGACGATGAAAGTTGAAAGACGAATTTAAGTGTTACGGTGTACATTTCCATTAAGTTTTGACTGGTTTCAGTAGGATTAAGGCACAACTCCCCCGCCCCACCTCTCTCTCTCTCTCTCTCTCTCTCTCTCTCTCTCTCTCTCTCTCATATATATATATATATATATATATAGACTACTTCCTGAAATATCTAGGGAAAAATACATTCTATGAAC
>NC_090735.1:14644761-14652261 GCF_036898095.1 Palaemon carinicauda
CCTCACTAGAGATAAGGTCAGTGTTTTTTTTTTTTTTTTTTTTTTTGGTGCTTTTGGTTGTTTAAAAGTTTTAAAGGCCGCTCATGAATGGCAGAGGCAAGGGACAGTGACATTGCCCTATCGAGCAGGACAATGCCCTAGAGACTGACCATATTACATATGATCAGTGCCCAAGCCCTCTCACCCCAAGCTAGGACCAAGGAGGGTCAGGCAATGGCTGCTGATGACTCAGCAGATAGACCTACAGGCTCACCCAAACCCCCTATCCTTAGCTCACAAGGATGGTAAGATTGCAGCGACCAAAGGAACTAACAAGTTTGAGCGGGACTCGAACCCCAGTTTGGCGTTTACCATAGAGGGACGTTTTAATATATTTAACTATCTATCTAAATATATATGTGAGCGTATGCATATGCATACGTACTTTCGCATTTTAGGAATTAAGAGACTAACAGACATGCAAAGATCATTTTAGTAATAATCTACAATGATCATTCCTTGAGAATAATTCAAGTTCTCGAGTATACTTCTTTTCCGGATATCGCCTCAAAAAATCAATTTAAACGAGACGCAGTTATTATACATTAAATCATATTTCCATAAAAGTCAAATAATCAAGGAATTGCGTACATATTTGTGATATGATTTCTATTTGAAAATAATTCATCAATTAGTTTGAAAATGATTCATCAATTAATTTGAAAATGATTCATCAATTAGTTTGAAAATAATTCATCAATTAGTTTGAAAATATTTCATCCATTAGTTTGAAAATAATTCATCAATCAGTTTGAAAATATTTCATCCATTAGTTTGAAAATAATTCATCAATCAGTTTGAAAATAATTCAACAATTAGTTTGAAAATGATTCAATTAGTTTGAAAATATTTCATCAATTACTTTGAAAAAATTCATCAATTAGTTTGAAAATATTTCATCAATTACTTTGAAAATAATTCATCAATTAGTTTGAAAATATTTTGTCAATTACTTTGAAAATATTTCATCAATTACTTTATAAAACGTTTAACATCATTCGAAATGGATATTGTCAATAGAATTTAAACTAACCCTCTTAATGATCCTCAAATCCCCTTCACAGGTCGAGTTACAGACCCAGATGCTCGAGTGCGAAAAATACCTCCTCGACGTCGAACCAGGGAAGAAACCCGAGTTCGACTTCCGGGTCCTGGACACTGGACAGCTCTGGGTCCCCGAGTACGAGCAGTACTACGACCAGGAGCATTACTGCCTCGAGAACTTCGTGGCCAACGCCAGCGTCAGAGGTTCGCCCCATATCATGGGAGCGATGGTCTGCGTTCTGGAAACTCAAGTGGAGACATTCGATCCGTCGAAGATCCCCGTCAGGAAGTGCTGTATGCATGATGAGGTAAAGGAAGAGAAGTGGATAACACTCTCTCTCTCTCTCTCTCTCTCTCTCTCTCTCTCTCTCTCTCTCTCTCAGAACTACTGAAAACTGGGGACCCATTAAAGCGTATGGAGGGCAAAAAGGAAGGTAAGTGGATAACACTCTCTCTCTCTCTCTCTCTCTCTCTCTTCTCTCTCTCTCTCTCTCTCTCTCTCTCTCTCTCTCAGAACTTCTTCTAAGAACTGAGGACCCATTAAAGTGTATGGAGCGCAAAAAGGAAGGGAGGTGGATAACTCTCACTCTCCACTCAGAACTTAGGACTCAATACAAAGTCAACTAAACCTAACAGTAGCAATAACAATTGCAGATTAAATTGATGGGCCACTTTATCAAAAGGGAAAGTAAAAGTATATGACATCTGGCACCCTACACAAAATGATAGGCCAGATGATAATGGCTGCAATATGTAGGTACTTACAGCTAGAGTTTATACAACAGATGTTGTGTGAGGCCATTATAAAAGCTTTGCAATCTATTGTCTTTTACAAATAAAAATTTATACCACTTCATTTTTTCTTATTTTTATTTTTTTTTTTATCCACACGTAACTTCTGGTTTGGTATTAAATTTGAACATTATCAACACGGTACTCTATTTTCATGTATAAGTAGCTGTTATGCCTACGAATAAGGCAAGTGACGCTCTGAAAAAAAAAAATCTTTAAATTCTGTATTATAATCTTCATTCCTTATACTTATATTGTTACCATTAAGTTTGTTCGCCTGTACGAATGTAGTCATTATTTAAACTATTACGTATCTTTTTAATTACGAAATAGCAGACAAAAGAAGTTAAATTTATAAGTTTTCAAGGTATTTGCGTATTAGAATGAGAGCTTTAACTTTCCACATTTTTTCCCTAGGTATGGGACGCCAGTTCTAGCTGCACAGCTCGTATGCTCGTGACCAACGACCCCTGGTTAGTACCGGTCAAGTCAGCACACCAAGAGACTGCAATTTCTTCCTCTTCTTCCTCCTCAACCGAGAAGGACCACTTATCGTCCCAGAGTCTCCTTTCCTCTTCTAAAGCAGATCTTGTTGACATCAGGCAGTATCCTTATTCGGAAACTCACGAAGTTGTGCCAAACTTCCAGGTATGTTTTCCTTTACATATAACTTTGGTCAATTTTTTTCACGAGACGCATTTACCCTGACTCGCATAGGGTGTCCTTTTAGCTCGGAAAAGTCTCCTAATCGCTCATTGGTTGAACAAAATAATTCTAACCAATCAGCTAGCAGGAAACTTTTTCCAAGCTAAAAGTGCACCCCCTGCGAGTCAGTGCAAATGCGCCTCATTAAAAAAATTGACTATAGTGGAGTCGTTGCATTTCTCTCATTAATAGTAATAAATTATCAGCCATTCTAAAGAGTTTAACGATTTTATACAGTAACTTCATTTTCTGTTAACCTTTGCATTTCTGTTGATATATGAGGATTTAATTGATAGGTGTCAGCAAATGCTGTAACTTCATATGATAAATCAGGATGCCAGAAAACTACAAATAAATCAATCAATCATATGATAAAAAAGAATAAAACAATAATAATTTTCTGCTAGCCATTGTATTTCTGTTGAGAAATAAGGCTGTATTTACTAGGTGTCAGCAAATGCTGTAATGTCATATGATAAAAATATTGAAACAATAATTTTGAAGCGTACTTCAACTATTGCGTTATATTTCATATTGAACTAAAACTACAACGCCTGTGTATGGAGAATGACTAACAGCCGTCCTAAATTACATTCAAATTTAATATAAAACATATTTCACAGTAACCAAAACTTTTCATGAACATCTTTCAATAGTTATTTCCGTCCGTGAAGTATTTAAGTACTAAAGTATTTAATATAAGTATTTACTTTGTTTATCAAATAAGGAAGCGTACCTCTGGCGAAAGAATATTGTAAAATTATAATTTTCCAAAACACACAACGAATTCCATATTTCTTCATCAAAGTACTTCATTATGACTTGAAATTTATATTTTTTAATCATTTATATCTGGCCTAATGTTTACCCCCATTTATTAGCTTTGATATACTGTACCAAATGTTTTAAATATTGCTTAACAGAAACTAGTGACAAGTCGAGTTTTTCTCGCAATGAAAAGTATGTCACTTCTCTAAATATATTAATAATAACGATGAAGAATAAGAAAATATCTATAAAAATCATATAGAAATCTTAAATCAGATTCCTTATTTCCTTCCTGTTTAGTTTCTTCGCTAGAATGTATGACAATAGATAATACAAATAGTGTCCATAAAAATCATAGTGGTTTTAATCTTTCCATTTGTATAATTTAATTTTTTATAAGAATCAATTTATGCAATGAGTTTATTTTACAATATAAATTATAGAATACTGCATTTTCACGCAATTAACGTTTACTATAAACAAACAACTTGCAAGAAAATAAACTTAATTTCATAAAAAAAAAAATGAATTTTTGTCGTTTTTAATTCGATTTATGACAAATTTATTCTGAAAATATCCCATTTTAGCCAAATATTGCAATTCAATATTGCAAAACCTGTAGCTGGTCATTTATCTTCCTCTTCTCCGTCATTCTTTAATCTCGAATCAGACTTGCGTAGGAGAGCAAATGGGTTGGGAAGTCGACAATTTTTACCTGGAAACCGAGACGGGTCACCTTTTCGTGCCGAACCTCAACCGCCTAATCCCAGGTAACCAGTATTGCATCGAGGACTTTCATATCAATGGAACTATCGAGCCAAAAGTAAGTATTGCTTCTCATTTTCAAAAGGCAAATATTAAGATATGATATAGATATGATTATAGATGTACTGTTGGAAGTCTTAGGTGGTGTAAAAAAAAAAAAAAAAAATTATCACGTTTGTTAATGTTTTGCTTACATTTCAACATTAAAAACTGAAGCATTGTTTCTCATTTTCAAACGGAAGAAATTAATTAAGATATTATATTGATATGGTTATCGATACATTGTGAGAAGTCTTAAGTAAAGAAAACTATAACTTACATACAAATCTGCGATTTTAGCCTTTATGTTGATGTTTTGTTTACATTTAAACATTAAATACTGAAGTATTGTCTCTCATTTTCAAACGGAAGAAATTAATTAAGATATGATATTGATATGATTATAGATACGCTGTGAGAAGTATTAGGTAAAGTAAATTATATTTTAAATATGTGATTTTATCGCGTATGTTGATATTTTGTGTATATTTAAACATTAGATATTGAAGAATTATTTCTCATCTTCAAACGGAAGAAACCAATCAAAATATGATATAGATATGATTACAGATATACTGAGATTTCTAAATAAATTAAACTAAATTACAAATTTGTAATTATAACGCTTTATGTTAATATTTTGCGTACATTTAAACATTACATATTACAACTTATTTATATCTTCAGGCCTACGTGTGTGTAAGCGAGAGTGAGAAACAGCGCTTGCAACACGTGCAGACGCCAGGCTGTCAGAAAGAGCTCTGCGTTTCCAAGTGCTGTCCTCTTGGAAGCATTCTGGACGCAGCCTCCAAGAGATGCGTCTCATCCCGTCTCTCCTTCTGGCTGCCTAAAGTGGCGCATTCTAATTTCACGTCTTCTCTGGTAAGAAGTTTATCTCGAGTGGTTTATTACACCTGTCTCTTAGTAAATTCTTCTTAATTCGAAGTAAATTCTTAAAGAAGTAATATTATATAAATGATTGATTGAGAATGTCTATGCATTATTAAGCATGACGCGAGCTCTTGCTAAATTTATGATTCTATATTCTTTATGTCATCTGTAATACTAAGCAGTTAAACATTATTTTATTAATAGTATCGGTAAAAATATTTTTTTGCTATTTTTAATTCCATTTATCTACAGATTTCTTATCTTTAGAAATCTATTTAACTTTAATTACATTTAATGTCAATATTTATGCTTTTAAGTTAATAACCCTAATACAATAATAATGTCCTCTTAATAATGAATAAGCAATATACCATTATTTGAAATAAACAAACTTTCGTGTTCTAATTGCTTCCTAATACAAACTAATCGTCATTTTCTTTTTGTATTCAAACAACGGTAGCGTGTTAAAACGAATATCATAAAACCTTTGACAGATAAAACTAAACTAACAGATTTAAATCAAACCAATTGCCCTTCGTTTTTTTTTTTTTCGTTTTTTTTTCTTGTTCAACACGAGAACGCACAAACATGAAGACATTTCTGGGGCAGCTAAGATAAATTTTTCTGTTACAGAACGTAATTGACAAATAATGACATCCTTCTGGGACGGTAACAGTATAGTCTTAGAATGTAATGTATGAGCCAAGTTACCCACCGGGAAGGTTTCTTATTTACATAATAAATTACCAATTCTGGGTACAACGCTAATGTCCGCAAAACTCGCAAATATATCTCTCTCTCTCTCTCTCTCTCTCTCTCTCTCTCTCTCTCTCTAGAGTGCCAGGCAAAACTAAAGCTTACCGTTTTACCCCGAGAATAAAATGTTTAATAACTTTTAAACATGTTACAATCTATCTGCTAATTTCTTATCTTCTTTTAGTTCATGTACACAGAAGATTTTCCTTAGGCAATTTGCTTGTCATCACAAAAAAGAATTCATTTTATATCGCTTCGCCTGATATAGGAGGAATCATCTAAAGACTTGTGCATGAAGATTAAAATGGACCAATCCATCAATGTCTGGTTCATCTCCCTTCACTCGATATAAAATACACAAAGGATGTTTCTGAACCAATCTGATTTTGATACAAATAGGTTCTAACATTAATCATCTCCCCTATAGTAAAGAGCAAGTGTCTGACTATATATATATATATACACACACACACACACACATATATATATATATATATATATATATGTATATATATATATATATATATATATATATATATATATATATATATATATATATATATATATATGTATACATATGTATATATATATATATATATATATATATATATATATATATATATTATATATACACACACACACATATATATCTTTCCGGTCACGCTCAGCTCTCCCGGTCACTCGGTTATAAGGAGAGGGCATAGTCATACCCCGAGGAGAGGGGAGTGCGTTTAAATGTGTGCATATCTATCTAAATATTTAGCCATCATTTTTGACGGGTCGCGTACACTAGTAATTGATATGAAGTAACATTTTTTCTCAATTCTTCTATCAATCTTTACTGTATCTCCCTCCTGTTCTACCCCATCCCGGTACCGGGTATCCATAGAGATGGGTGTCGAATATAGTATTTTTTCGCGAAAGTTCAAAAGATTTATTTTCGAATTCCATTATATGACGGAGTCAAAACACTGAGTTTCCAAAGTGTTCTTTACTGTGACTCGAATAAAATTTTAATCTTAGAAAACAAATAAGGAACTTAATTATCTTGTGAACAATAATTTGGAAACAACACGTTTTACTCTATAAAAAGACCATATCAATTCTGAATCCAAATAAATTCAATCATGCCAATAAAGCTATCTTTATGCTACGTTACAAACCTAATCTTGTCTATTTAAGTTTACATCTAAATCAATCAACTCAAATTATTTGTTTTCTTTATACCATTATCCATTCATCCTTTACTTATTCACATTTCCAATCTTTCGGCAGGTCATGGACGCAGATTTCAAGTTCGGTTTCCCGGACTGTCCGGACCTGCAACTAACGTATTCCCACGAGCTCGTGCAAATGCAGACAGACGGTTCTCTGCAATACACTTCCAACGTCACCGACGAATGCAACCCACTGCAAGTTTATACCGTCCCTAAGGGCCAGTACTGCATAGATCAGGTACCTACCATGACTATAAGTCTATGTAGATATTATCATAATAATCATTATTATTATTATTATTATTATCATCATTATTTGCTAAGCTACAACCCTAGTTGGAAAAGCAGGATGCTATAAGCCCAAAAGCTCCAACAAGCAAAATAGCCTAGGGGGGAAGGAAACATAGAATAGTGAGCTTAGGTGTACCCTCAAGCAAGAGAACTCTAACCCAAAACAGTCGAAAAAAACAGGATGCTATAAGCC
>NC_090735.1:14662261-14667261 GCF_036898095.1 Palaemon carinicauda
ACTGAATGAAGAAATTATCCCAACCAGGGTTCAGATACAATTGTGAGCCTAACAGTAAATATGTAGAAAGGCATAAAGGAGGCTAATGCTATAGTGCATAATGGAATTTTGAACCATGAACTTTCTAGGATGTGAAGTCTGAAAGGTAACTGGAAAGGGAGGAATGAAATGCAAGTAGATTATATATGGTGTAATAAGTGTCTTAGAAACCCTAAAAAACGATGTGGTAAAATGGATATTATAGTTGAATATAGATGGAGCCGGAAATGTTTAAATTGGCGAATTGATCAGGAACTACAGATCACCCACTGATAGTCCTCGATCAGTAACTAGCAGATATGATGAAAAGAAGGGATTAAATGCAATAGTATACAACACTAAAGCCCTAAATGCTAAACACCTAACTCGCCACATTAGAAAAAAAAATGTGATTGACCAATCGACTGGCACATGATATGTGGTATGATCAAATGCAAGACTAATGACAAAATTAATAAATAACTCAGCCAGACCCTTATAGTTTATGTTAGGTTTATATAAACATTTAAGTCCCGTAGAATGACCAAGCCCATGACAGATGAGGCGCATGACTGATCGCCAGATAGAGGAACAACAAGTACGATACTGTTGACCCTTATTACATACATTATAAGGACACAAACAAGAAAATAATATTGACAATAAAAACAAAATTAATCAATAATGTTAAAACTAACATGCAAATAACCACAATAATAATAAAAACAGCATGCAAAAGAAGAGTGGTCACACTTACGTTCAGCCGCGAAGTGATGACTGAAGAGCTGGTAGAGGCTTAAACAACACCGATCAACAGGCAGGAATGCCGGTCGGAGAGGCCTTCTTCTTGGCACTATACTCCAACCTATCCTTACTGACACCATGCAATGCTGCAAACTCTTTCCTAGTTACTACAAACTTTGTAGGATAGACCAGAATGAATCACCGTGAACACAGTCTTCATTAAGCGTTGGCTTTTCTCCTGAGTATACTTTTTAAAGATCCCGTCCGTAACTATAATAAAACCGATTCCTCCTGATACAGCCACAAATATATGCATTATGCTTATTATGATCATCAAAAATATCTCTAATTTTCATAGACTATCAGAGCTGCCATCTTTACACTGAGGCCCAAGTTTCTCTTTAAGCCATGCATTATAATTTTGTAGTATACCTATATAATCTACCCCTAAATTTCTATTTTTCTTTGCTACATTCTTAGTCAAGCCCTCAACATTACACTTAACTGATCTACCATTTCTTATCCTTTCTGGTGTAGCTTCGGAGTCTCCTTAGCCCAAAACTATCACTAGAGCTGCCAATTTCAATGTTCTCGTTCACAACACTTGTTGATGTGTTATCACTTACCTCAGCAATTCCACGAGGCACGTTGTAATAGGCATCGATGTCACTGTCATTAATATAGAACTCGTAATTGGAACCTGAAGAATACATAAACATATACAGTAGTAGGCCTACACCCCATGGTTGTCTCTGCACTCGAAGCAAGAGATGTTTTACGATAGAAAAACGCAATATTACGTTAATGCCACTCGCTGTGGTGGGTTTTGGATCAACGGCACACTCACTATCACTAAACGACGTCGTCTGGAGTACTGACAATTCCTAAAGTAGCCAATAAACTTAAAAACACAGCGGAAGTTCGGGAGAAGTTCAAACATGAGCGCCACAAGTGTAAACACTAATCATATGAGCAATGCAAGCCAATGGCTGCCGAAGAATTCGTTAACGAGTTAAAAGAAAAATCAGCAAAATATTGTTTATAGAATGCGTATCAGAAGAGCTTTACTTATTTCATAGTGATTTTAAAACGTGATTTTATTATTGATAACTAAATACGGAAAGCAATAATGTAAAATATTTACGTTTACGCTACCATATGGTAACACTGCTTCACCAATCAGATGATAGCCGACGAAAGATAAGAGAAACACGGCGCATGTTTCAGGCTCAGTCAGATATTCCCAGCCACAAGTTTAAAAATAATATGCATACCTAATGCGAATTTCAAACATCTTCCACTTTCGGATATTACCATTACTTATACCATTCGAAAGAGGAGAAATAGTGATGTAACCACCGTAAAAAAAGTCCAAAATGTAGTGAGGTTTGGGGCTTCACGTGTGTGCGTGTATATATATATATATATATATATATATATATATATATATATATATATATATATATATATATATATATATATATATATATATATATATATATATATATATATATATATATATATATAATTTTTGGCCATACACTTTTACCATAAACAGAATTTCCTCGTGGGGCTGTGATCCCGAGGCAGAAGAAATTTGACATTAAAAGATAGTTGTGGCTTGACATTTGAATAACTGAAAATCACGAGTATTAGAGATAAAACTATCATATATATATATATATATATATATATATATATATATATATATATATATATATATATATATATATATATATATATATATATATATTATATATACGTGTGTGTATGTGTGTGCGTGTGTAGGCCTAAGTATGTGTACATATATGAATATATAAGCGCATGTATGTGTGTATTCTTGTGTGTCTGTGGTAGAACGGAGAGGCCTTAACCCGCAGATCAAGAATGGGTACGTAAAGGGATCAACGTACTGCTAATGAACCGTCTGTGTAAGTATATAACTTGGTTATGTCACGGTATATTGTTTGCATGAGGAATGCCCTCTTGATACAACAATTAAAGGATTAATACATCAGTAACTGTTGTATATTTTAGTTAATAAATATACTTAAATACAGCCGTGTCCAATCTTTTTCATCCAATGACATTTCTGATGTGGCAAATATATAGGCCTACTATAAGTAAATTCCCTTTTTTTAAAGGTGTAAATGTGTACGTCTTCAAGTAAAACTGATAAAAATGCGGTTGCTTTAGAAAATGAAATTGTCAAAATGATCATATCTCTCCTTCACTAGGTCCCACAGGTCTAAGGGGAACAACCGAAGAAGAAATTGCCACAGGTTCCGACCTCCCGATGTTGGGAGTCACTTCCAGGACCAGCCATGATGCTTGAGGAAACTTCCGCTTTGAGGGTCTACCTGCCTAAAATACTTTACCTGACTTCAACATTGTCACTTTTGTCAAAACATCACCGTTTACTAAATCAATACACTAATGGAGAAAAAATCTTAATTGTTTATATGGTTTGATTATGAAGTCATAATTGATTGTAAAGTGATTTCAAAATGGAGTTAATTTAGGCTTTACGTAACCGTTGACAATCCCTTAACATAAGGATAAAAGATTAGAAAGTACTTAGTCATTCTTTGAAGAGCAATCTAATAGTTTTCGAACTTTTTGTCAATTGATATTTTACCACCATCCTTAGCAGTTTCCCTTATCTTTATTATGATCGTTGTTATTATTGTTGTTTTTGTTGAGATTGTAGTTGTTACAAACGGAAGTTACCGCATCCTACCATTTGATTATGATTCATTTTCTATGTTACTAGTCTTTTGGATTGGGATTAATTACTTAATCAAACTATGTTACAGCATTTTAATGAATTACAATGAGAAATTTAAGTCTATTAAGGGAACTCCCTCTCTTCAAGAGATGGTGCATCTGCTGGAAAGATGCTTTTGTGATGTTTAGTTTACATGTTACCAATAATTAGGAGTTAGTTGATGTAGGAAAAAAATAGAAATCAATTATAATAAAATAATCGTGTAGTTCAAAGATGAAGGGACAAATTTAAGAGTATAATAATTCAATATGCTTCCATTAAGGTTTGATTTTTTTTTGTGGGGGGGGGTGCCTTCTTTAACACGGGAAACTTCAAGACTTTTTATATTTAAAAATTGTCTTATTGAGCTATTGCATAAGGGACAATAATGAACGCAAAAAATCTTGGAATTCGCAAGTGATAGATATTTGTGTCGAAATTAGAGGGAAATTTTATTTAGATTTGGTGTGTGTTGCAGTAATAACGAAATTTTCTTTAGCCATTTATTGTCATATTTTACTAGGCTAAAACTCTCGTTGGAAAAGCGAGATGCTATAAGGACAAGTGCTCCAACATCCTAGTGAGGAAAGGAAATAGAATAGTGCGTCGAAGTGTACCCTCAAACAAGAGAACTCTATCCCAGGATAGTGGAAGACCGCGGTACAAATGCAATGGCACTACCCAAGACTGGAGAACAGTGGTTCGATTTTGGAGTGTCCTTTTCCTAGAAGAGCTGTTTACCATAGCTAAAAAGTCTCTTCTACCCTTACCAAGTGTAAAGTATCCACTGAACAATAACAGTGCAGTAGTTGGCCCCTTAAGTGAAGAAAATATTTTCGGTTGTCTCACTGTTGTCAAGTGCGTGAAGAATGAGGATAATGTGTAAAGAACATGCCAGACTATTCGGTGTATGTGTAGGCAAAGGAAAATGAGCCTGTAACCAGAGAGGGATTTAATATAGTACTATCTGGACAGTCAAAGGACCCCATAACTCTGGTGGTAGTATCTCGCCTTATATTATAATCTAGTGAATTATGATTATCCATCTGTGTTTTGTGACTTCTTCACAAGAAAAGTAAGGTTGAAAATTATTGTAAATATTTAATATAAAAAGTGTAGAGACCGAATGGGAAAAAATATAATCGGACTGATAATAAAGAGTCTTTTACAACATCTCATTAAGTCGTAACTTTAACCAAAGTTCTAAACCATTAACATCGATGGTTTTCTGTTGAAATGGTGAAACTTGTGAATTAACAACCTTTGAATGACTTAGGTTATTCAGACTCTATCTAACTTTTTATTCTATTCCACGGTTTTATTACTTCGATTTTCTTTATTTGCTGTCAATAAATATTCAACTTTCTACTAATGTGTAACCCTTTATAAACTCTAATAATATATGTTTATTAAATTTCCTTTCGTAATCATCTTAAGGATTTTTAACCAGTCCTCTTATTCTCTTATTCTT